>NC_053024.1:355785159-356067422 GCF_003073215.2 Triticum urartu
TGGACACAAGAGATTTTGACCCGGCGTGATTACCACAATCCCCTTCATGGATCTCACGAAGTATTTCTTGGCCTTCTTCAAGAGAAACACATCGTTGAAATGCTCCAGTGACGCTGCGATGGTATAACTCTCCGTCAGAAATCGTCATTGACTTGGACCGCCGGGTTATCTGTCGGTCCAGGGTCTCATCCTCTGGCAACTCGCCTTGGGTCATGTAAGCCAAGAATGGTACTGTCCAATCTGGGATGACTTGAAGAGCCGCCACCAACTTGTAACGCCCATGATGTGGCTATATCTACCACGTGCCGAAGCACGACTTAGAGGCATAACCGCATTGTAAGCAATGCCGCAAGTGGGGTAATCTTCACACAACCCATGTACTGAAATAAGGAAAGAGATACATAGTTGGCTTACACTCGCCACGTCACACAATGCATAAATATAACATTACAATCATCCAGGTACAATCAAGGTCCGACTACGGAACCAAAACAAAGACAACCCCAAATGCAACAATGTCCCCGATCGCCCCAACTGGGCACCACTACTGATCGTCTGGAAAGGAAACATAGTATCGTCTTGAGTCCTCATCGAACTCCGACTTGAGCTTAGTCGAATCTCCTGGAGCGGTATCATCGGTCCTTACATCTGGTTTTGGAAGTAATCTGTGAGTTACGGGGACTCAGCAATCTCACACCCTCGCGATCAAGACTATTTAAGCTTATAGGTAGGGGAAAGGTATGAGGTGGAGCTGCAGCAAGCACTAGCATATATGGTGGCTAACATGCCCAAATGAGAGCGAGAAGAGAAGGCAAAGGCACGATCGATAAACTATGATCAAGAAGTGATCCTAGAACAACCTACGTTCAAGCATAACTCGAGACCGTGTTCTCTTCCCGGACTCCGCGGAGAAGAGACCATCACGGCCACACACTCTGTTGATTCATTTTAATTAAGTTAAGTTTAAGGTTTTCTACAACCGGACATTAACAAATTCCCATCTGCCCATAACCGCGGGCACGACTTTCAAAAGTTCAAATCCCTGCAGGGGAGTCCCAACTTAGCCCATCACAAGCTCTCAAGGTCAACGAAGGATATTCCTTCTCCCAAGACAATCTGATCAGACTTGGAATCCCATTTACAAGACATCTCGACAATGGTAAAACTAAACCAGCAAAGCCACCCGAATGTGCCTACAAATCCCGATAGGAGATACACATATCTCATTCTCAGGGCACACCGGATTGTCCAAACTTCCATTAGGCCAGCCCAGAGTTGCCCCTAGTGGCCACCGGCGGCTGACAAGTTGGACCAACACTCAGAGGAGCACTGGCCCGGGGGTTTAAAATAAAGATGACCCTTGAGTCCACGGAACCCAAGGGAAAAAAAGAGGCTAGGTGGCAAATGGTAAAACCAATGTTGGGCATTGCTGGAGGAGTTCTATTCAAGGCGAACTGTCAAGGGGTTCCCATTATAACCCAACCGTGTAAGGAACGCAAAATCAAGGAACATAACATCGGTATGACGGAAACTAGGGCGGCAAGAGTGGAACAAAACACTAGGCATAAGGCCGAGGCTTCCACCCCTTACCAAGTGTATAGATGCATTAAAATAGACAAGATATAATAATGATATCCCAACAATAAAACATGTTCCAACAAGGAACAAACTCCAAACTTCACCTGCAACTAGCAACGCTATAAGAGGGGCTGAGCAAAGCGGTAACATAGCCAAACAACGGTTTGCTAGGACAAGGTGGGTTAGAGGTTTGACATGGCAATATGGGAGGCATGTTAAGCAATTGGTAGGTATCGTAGCATAGGCATAGCAATAGAGCGAGCATCTAGCAAGCAAAGATAGAAGTGATTTCGAGGGTATGGTCATCTTGCCTGGAAAGTTCTCCGAGTTGACGTAAGCTTGATCCTTGTAAACGTTCTCAACGGGTTCCTCGATCATGTACTCGTCTCCCGGCTCTACCCAAAGCACGAACACAAACAAAGGGAAGCACAATCAACCACGGTGCAATGCACAAGCAACATGATGCAAAACATGGCATGATATGCGGGATGTGAATGCAATGCATATGCATGCTTTGGAAAGGAAAGATTGAACCTGGCCTCAACATGGAAAACCAAGAGTTCCGCTAGAAAGATGAGTTGATTTCGGTCAAAATCGATATAAAGATCACCGGAATCGGATGCACGGTTTGCAAATGGCAAGCAAAACAATAATGGCGCAAAACTGCGATTAACAGCACGAGGCCACCTAAATGCATCAAGAACAACAAGCTACTGCACTCTAACATAACAACAAAGCACATGGCAGTGATCCACTCAAGATGCTTGAGAAAAGATGAACACTGAGCTACAGCTAATTCACACAATAGCAGGTTCAAACAAGCATGGCAAAAGTGCAAAAGATGTCAGGTTACAGACTCAGTGAAATTAACAAGTCCGGAATTTAACATCAGGAAGCAATGTTTAGAGCAAGATAACAACATGCTACAGGAACATATCATGGCAAAGCAAGGCATGGCATGAAGCTACTCAAAACATACTACAAAAGTCCCTTACTGACCATAAGCCAAAAGGGATCAGAAAATACAATGGCAACCATGTGAACATAGCAACTTTCATTAACAGATTCAGACTTAGAAGAAAACTAGAACACGGCAAAACAGATTCACGTAGGCATGTTTGCGAGCTCGATGCACACATCACAAAGCATTGCATGACAAACTAAGCATACACCCAGCAAATAGACATGGCATAGAAGCTAAACATGGCAAGAACACTCTCATAGCATGCAAGGATAAGCTACAACAACCTTGGCAAAATTGCTTAACATGTAAACAATCTACCAAGAACATTTTATAGCGAAAGTAGAGCTCGATTGAGTCATGCTAGGGGACTCCATAATTGCACACAAAGACATGGATGGATAGAGCATAGCAATATCTCAAAATCACCCTTATTGAGCATGCTCAAAAGAGGCAGGGATCACTCTGTAGCAACAAGAATACATGGCATAAAAATATTATCAGGGAAAAGACTTAGAAGATTTCTGAGTCCCTGAAATCAGCACAAAGATATTATCACGAGGGCTACTTTGCATGCTTGTGCTAGTCACCACAAAGATCACAAAAATACATGGCATACACCCCTGTAAATATGGCATGGCATACTTCAAAACACATGTAGGGCTCAAGTTCATAGGAGGCACATATTAATCATGGCAAAAATGACAAATGTCCAATTACTCATAAGAATCTGAAACTATCATTGCATAGCACTCTTGCAACAACATTTAGGGCATCAAGATGAACTCAAATGAACATGGTGCAATGGAATGAAATGAAGTGCTCGTCGAGACGAACAACTTGATATGCTACACGCCTGAAGCGGAGCCACAGATGCAGAGTTATGGCATGATGAAGAATGCCAAAAATTACTCGGACAGAAGCAAAAGTCAACCCTAAACTAAATCTGGATCTGGATCTGCACGCGGATCGGAGTTCGCCGGAATCAGCTCGAGGTCGCCGGTGTGGAGCTCGAGGTCGCCGGCGTGGAGCTCGAGGTGGCCGGAGCTCGGAGGGGCCGGCGGGGTCGAGGAGGAGGCCGGCCGGAGTTGGAGAGGCGCGGGTCCGGTGCGGCGCGGGGAGGCGTGTGAGGGCGGCGGGGTCACCGGCGATGGAGCGAGGCGGCGGGGTCGGCAACGAGGAGCAAGGCGGCTGCCGGCGTCGACGAGCGGCGGCGCGGCGGCCGGTGACGCGCTTGGGCGGCGGGGCGGTGACCGGACGGCGCGGTCGACGAGGAGGAGGCGCGCGCGGGCGGGCGGTGGCGGCTTCGGGCCGGGATGGCAGGACACGGGCCCCGCGGGCCGGCGGCGGCGGGAGGCAGCGAAGTGGGCTTGTGCGCCACGTGTCAGCGTAGGAGTGGGTGTGCAGTGGCGTTGGACATCTCCGGCCCGGCGGTTTTTGTCCCGCGGCGGAGAGGAAGCGGGGCTAGGGTTAGGAATCCGGAAATTTCGGAGGGGGGTCTATATTTATAGGTAGAGGGAGCTAGAAGGCTCCAAATTGAGCATGGTTTGCGGCCACGCGATCATGATCGAACGACCCAGATGATGGAAGCAGTTTAGGTGGGTTTTGGGCCACTTTGGAGAGGTGTTGGGCTGCAACACACACGAGGCCTTTATGGTTCCTCGGTTAACCGTTGGAGTATCAAACGAAGTCCAAATGGCACAAAACTTGACAGGCGGTCTACCGGTAGTAAACCAAGGCCGCTTGGCAAGTCTCGGTACAATCCGAGAACGTTTAACCCCCCGCACACGAAAAAGAGGTAAAAGGGGACACCATAGGACATAGGACCGCCGGAATGCAAAACGGACAACGGGGAAAATGCTCGGATGCATGAGACGAACACGTATGCAAATGCGATGCACATGATGACATGATATGAGATGCATGACAAAGACAAAAGAAACACGAAGACAAAAACCCAACAACGAGGAAATATCATAACTTAGTGCCGGAAATGGCAAGAGTTGGAATACAAATATGGCAGGTTACATACGGGGTGTTACAACACTCCACCACTACGAAAGGATCTCGTCCTGAGATCTAGGACTGGAAAAACTCTGGGTACTCAGAACGGAGGTGGTCCTCATGTTACCAGGTGGCTTCACGGTCGGAATGATGTGACCACTTGACTTTCAGGAATTTGATAGACTTTTTGTGAGTCTTTCACTCAGTTTCTTCAAGAATAGCAATGGGGTGCTCATGATAAGACAGGTCTTCTTGGATATCAATCTCTTCAAAGTTGATGGTGCAGTCAGGAGTCTTGAAACACTTGCGGAGCTGAGACACGTGAAACACGCCGTGCACATTTTTAAAGTTGGATGGAAGCTCAAGTTGATAGGCGAGATCGCCTCTTTTGCCAATGATCTTGAAAGGACCCACGTATCTAGGGGCAAGCTTCCCTTTGATACCGAAGCGACGAGTACCTATCATTGGAGAGACACGGAGGTAGACATGGTCTTCGATCTCGAAAGCCAAGTCACGATGTTTTCTGTCATAGTAACTCTTCTGGCGCGATTGCGCGGGTTTGAGATTTTCACGAATGACTTTGCACATTTCTTCAGCCTCTGTGATCAAGTCATTACCAAGAAGTTGGCGTTCACCAGTCTTTGACCAGTTTAGAGGAGTACGGCACTTCCTGCCATAGAGAATCTCGAATGGGGCCTTGCCCGAACTCGCTTGGAAGCTGTTGTTGTAGGAGAACTCGGCATATGGAAGACAATCTTCCCACTTCATACCGAAAGAAATGACACATGCCCTTAGCATATCTTAAAGAATTTGATTGACTCGCTCGACTTGCCCACTGGTTTGAGGATGAAAAGTTGTGCTAAAACGAACGTTGGTGCCCATGGCCTTCTGAAAGGAATCCCAGAACTTAGAGGTGAAGATGGTACCACGATCTGAAGATATCAACTGCAGAATGCCGTGCAGAGAGATAATCCTGGAGGTATATAGCTCTGCCAACTGAGCTGCTGTGATAGATTCTTTGATAGGAAGAAAATTAGCCACTTTAGTGACCTTGTCGATGACAACGAAGATAGCATCATTGCCACGCTTGGACTTTGGAAATCCAGTCACGAAGTCCATCTCAATATGGTCAAACCTCCATTCTTGAATGGCAAGAGGTTGGAGGAGACCAGCTGGTCATTGGTGTTCTGCTTTCACTCTTCTGCAGACAACACATTCGTTCACGAACTGAGCAATCTCGCGCTTCATTCGAGTCCACCAATACGACTGCTTGAGATCCTGGTACATCTTTGTACTTCCAGGGTGAATAGAGAGGAGTGAATTGTGAGCCTCGTTCATAATGACTTTACAAAGGTCACCCTTAGGAACAACAATGCGATCCTCGAAGAATAGAGTATCCTTGTCATCAAGGCGATAGCACTTGTACTTGGGTTGACTCTTGGCAATCCTAATCTTCACCTTCTTCACCATAGCATCAAGAAGTTGAGCCTCACGAATCTGATCTTCCAAAGTAGGAGAGACTTGGAGGTTGTCAGGGAATCCTTGAGGAACAACTTGGAGATTAAGTTTGCGGAAAGCTTCACAAAGCTCTGGTTGGTAGCGCTTGAGAATCAAACTGTTGCAGTAAGCCTTTCTGCTCAATGCGTCAGCAATTACATTGGCCTTGCCCGGAGTATACTCAATACTCGGATTATACTCTTGAATCATCTCGACCCAACGAGTCTGCCTGAGGTTGAGGTTGGGCTGAGTGAAGATGTACTTGAGACTCTTATGATCAATGAAGATGTCCACTTTTCATCCCAACAAGAGATGTCTCCATGTTAAAAGAGCATGGACAAATGCTGCCAACTCGAGGTCATGAGTGGGGTAGTTCTTTTCATTGGGCTTCAACTGGCGAGAGGTATAGGCCACAACTTTCTTCTCTTGCATCAACACTGCACCGAGACCTTGAAGGGAAGCATCACAGAAGACCTCAAATGGTTTGGATTCATCGGGAGGAGTCAGAACTGGAGCAGTGATTAACTTCTCTTTGAGGGTGTTGAAAGCACTGTCACATTCAGGCTACCAGACATACTTCACATGCTTCTGAAGAAGGTTGGAAAGAGGCTTCGCGATCTTAGAGAAGTTCTCAACGAACCTTCGACAATAGCTTGCGAGCCCAAGGAAGATGCAGAGTTGCTTCATGTTCTGAGGCGGTTCCCAATTCACAAAACGGCTATGCCCTTGGAAGAGATGATATGTCCAAGATAGAGAACCTCATCGAGCCAAAACTCGCACTTTGAAAAATTCACATAGAACTGATGTTCTCTGAGTTTATCCAGCACCAATCTCAAGTGCTTGGCATTATCCTCCTTATTCTTGGAAAAGACCAAAATGTCATCGAGGTAGACCAAGACGAAGTCATTTGTGTAGGCGTTGAAGATGAAGTTCGTCATGCGAGATAATGTTGGAGGAGCATTGACAAGGCCGAAAGACATGACAATATATTCATATGAACCATAGCTTGTTCTGAATGCTGTCTTGGGGATATCTTCTTCAGGAATGCGAATCTGATTATAGCCCATATGGAGGTCAAGCTTGGAGAATACTTGAGCACCTTTGAGTTGTTCGAAAAGCTCATTGATGTTGGGAAGTGGGTACTTATTCTTTATGGTCTTCTTGTTCAATGGACGGTAGTCGACACAGAGTTAGTCTGTTCCATCCTTCTTCTTGATGAAAAGAACACCACAACCCCATGGAGAAGAACTTGGTCGGATGAGACCCGTACGCTCTTGAATATCGAGTTGCTTCTTCAGCTCCTTCAACTCTTCAAGTCCAAGCTTGTAAGGAGGTTTGCAAACAGGTTCCGTGCCAGGCTCAAGATCGATGACGAATTCAACTGGCCGGTGCGTAGGCATTCCTGGAAGCTCTTTTGGAAAGACGTCTTGATATTCGCAAACGACTGGAATCTAAGATATGGCAACCAACTCACCCTTCTCGTTGAGAGAAAATAGTCGAATGGTATCATCCCGAGGGGCAATGACGATTACATCCTCAGACAAATGTGTCAATTGAATCTGCCTGGCAGCACAATCAAGCTGAGCCTTGTGCTTAGAAAGCCAGTCCATTCCGAGAATAAGATCAATATCCGAGTTACCAAGGACCATTGGAGAAGACAGAAACGTATAGTCGCCCAACGTGATAGAAACATCTGGAACCACGTAGCTTGCGTGCAAGCATTTACCCGGTGAGACAACTGCTAATGGTCTATGCAAATCTTGGAAAGCCAACTCATGCTTAGATGCAAATGGTCTTGTGATGAAACAATGCGATGCACCAGTGTCAAAAAGAACTTTTGCAAGAATATCATTAACAGGAAGGTTACCCATGATCACATCTGACGAGTCCTCTGCCTGAGCTACGTTCATCATGTTGACCTTGGAAAATTTGGGATTATGCTTGACCACTGCATTGCTAGCAGATCTCACAGGAGGAGGAGGAGGAGGAAGACGCCTCTGATTGAAGCATTTGTTGGCATAGTGACCCTTCTGCTGACACTTGTTGCACGTGACCCCTGAAAGCGGACGGTGATACGGAGCACTTGATCTTGGAGCATGAGACAAAGTCTTGTTCTGAAAGCCTGGGTTGGGGGGGTGGGAAGATCCATTGCCATCTTTTCTCTTCTGCTGATAAGGCTGACGGAACGGAGGAGGAGGAGGCAACCAAAACTTTTGCTGCTTAGTTGCCACTTGAGTTGAGGAAGAAGGAGTTGCATCCCTGACTCGCTTCTTGGAAGCATCGCACTTGAGTTGAGCAGCCTCTTGTTTCGGTGCCATATTGTAGAACTCATCGTACTTCTGCGGCTCAAAAAGCACAAGGGCTAGTTGGAGATCTTCTCTGAGGCCACCCATGAACTGATAAATCATGCTCTTCTCGTTAGGGACGTCTTGCTTGGCGAAACGAGCGAGCTTCTGGAACATGATGTTATACTGGTAAACAAACAAGCTGCCTTGCTTCAGGTTGCGGAACTCGTCACGCTTTCTCTCAACAACACTCTGAGGAATGTGGTGAGCTTTGAAGTCTTGACGGAATTCATCCCAAGTAGTCGCACGACCTCCTCTAGAATCTTTGTATTGTTGATACCACTCTGCAGCTTGGTCTTTGAGTTGGAACGAGGCAAACTTGACAAAGTCCTCAGGTCTGATATTGCTGCACTCGAAATGCTTGCAGATATCCACAAGAAAATCATCAGCGTCTGTTGCTTCGACACAGTTACTGAAGGTCTTTGGCTGGTTTGCGAGGAACTGGTTGAGTGTAGCAAACTGATTCTGATTGTTGCCATGGCCTTGATTTCCTTGGTTGTGCTCTTGCAAGAGTTGCATGAGCATCTGCATGTTGGCATTAGTAGCGGCCATCATAGCTTGCCATGCCTACGGAGGTGGAGGTGGTGGTGGCGGTTCAGGATTCTGACGCGTTGGAGGAGCCATCCTGAAGAGGGTGACATCTGTTAGCATCATGATAGATATATGTTCAAGCTGAATCAAATGGATTGAAATTGCAACATATAGTCTTAACATCCGAACAAGAATGAATGAATGCAATCCAAATTAAATGGTCACACTTCCATAAATTGAGAAGCCACTTAGAGGTAGAAGAATAAAACAACAAGGTATGGACAAGAACAAATACTTGGTGAGGATTACCCAATCACAAACCAAATATCCGCGGAAGAAATACTAGAGCTACATGAATTCCCACCTATGAAACTCCCGAAATTCTCCCGGTTATGCAATCAGGTGTTGGGGATACAGGGGAAGCATAATATCTCACCCAAAGCTAGCAAATCCTACATCCAGCTGTATCCATCCTTCAACACATAACCAAGAAACCTTCGGAAATCATTTACCTCAACCTTCGAAAAGCATCCGTTATACGAGTTATGGCAATACTCCCGAACTCCCGCCCAGTATTGGGTGGCGTCGAGGTTATCTCACCAACAACTGCATAAAAGAGATTTTCGATCTCGGTGAAACTCAGGTATTCCAGAATTGCAACGATAAAATTGTGACGACAACACCTCGGAGCTCAACTCCCTGGGACAGTGCCACAACCCCTAAATGTCAGGAGGCACCAAGAACAATGTTCTCATCACAAAACCATCGGAACGATTCCAAGATACCCGCGTGATCGTAAAAAAATTTAGTGAAATTTGAGAAGAGAAGAGTCAAAACTCTACGTCAGGATGCCTCACCAGAGCAACGAAGGGACTGAGGAGTAAAAAGAATCCTACTCTCCGATATATATAATCCTAAAAGACTCAAAACATTTTTCTAGACTCAACAACGCCAACGATTCGATTAAGCAGGGGGGCTCCTAAGTCGGGGAAGGCTCTGATTACCAACTTGTAACGCCCACGATGCGGCTATATCTCCCACGTGTCGAAGCACGACTTAGAGGCATAACCGCATTGTAAGCAATGTCGTAAGTGGGGTAATCTTCACACAACCCATGTACAGAAATAAGGAAAGAGATACATAGTTGGATTACACTCGCCACGTCACACAATGCATAAATATAACATTACAATCATCCAGGTACAATCAAGGTCTGACTACGGAACCAAAATAAAGACAACCCCAAATGCAACAATGTCCCCGATCACCCCAATTGGGCACCACTACTGATCATCTGGAAAGGAAATGTAGTATCATCCTGAGTCCTCATTGAACTCCCATTTGAGCTCAGTCGAATCTCCTCAAGCGGTATCATCAGTCCCTGCATCTGGTTTTGGAAGTAATCTGTGAGTCACGGGGACTCAGCAATCTCACACCCTCGCAATCAAGACTATTTAACCTTATAGGTAGGCGAAAGGTATGAGGTGGAGCTGCAGCAAGCACTAGCATATATGGTGGCTAACATGCGCAAATGAGAGCGAGAAGAGAAGGCAAAGGCACGATCGATAAAGTATGATCAAGAAGTGATCCTAGAACAACCTACGTTCAAGCATAACTCGAGACCGTGTTCTCTTCCCGGACTCCGCCAAAAAGAGACTATCACGGCCACACACTCTATTGATTCATTTTAATTAAGCTAAGTTTAAGGTTTTCTACAACTGGACATTAACAAATTCCCATCTGCCCATAACCGCGGGCACGACTTTCGAAAGTTCAAATCCCTGCAGGGGGGTCCCAACTTAGCCCATCACAAGCTCTCATGGTCAACGAAGGATATTCCTTCTCCCAAGACAATCCTATCAGACTCGGAATCCTGGTTACAAGACCTCTTGACAATGGTAAAACTAAACCAGCAAAGCCACCCGAATGTGCCGACAAATCCCAACAGGAGCTGCACATATCTCGTTCTCAGGGCACACCGAATTGTCCAAACTTCCGGTAGGCCAGCCCAGAGTTGCCCCTGGTGGCCACCGGTGGTTGACAAGTTGGACCAACACTCAGAGGAGCACTGGCCCGGGGTTTAAAATAAGGATGAACCTTGAGTTTGCGGAACCCAAGGGAAAAAAAGAGGCTAGGTGGCAAATGGTAAAACCAATGTTGGACATTGCTGGAGGAGTTTTATTCAAGGCAAACTGTCAAGGGGTTCCCATTATAACCCAACCGTGTAAGGAACGCAGAATCAAGGAACACAACACCAGTATGATAGAAACTAGGGCAGCAAGAGTGGAACAAAACACCAGGCATAAGGCTGAAGCTTCCACCCTTTACCAAGTGTATAGATGCATTAAAATAGACAAGACATAATAATGATATCCCAACAATAAAACATGTTCTAACAAGGAACAAACTCCAAACTTCACCTGCAACTAGCAACGCTATAAGAGGGGCTGAGCAAAGTGGTAACATAGCCAAACAACGGTTTGCTAGGACAAGGTGGGTTAGAGGTTTGACATGGCAATATGGGAGGCATGTTAAGCAAGTGGTAGGTATCGTAGCATAGGCATAGCAATAGAGCGAGCATCTAGCAAGCAAAGATAGAAGTGATTTCGAGGGTATGGTCATCTTGCCTGCAAAGTTCTCTGAGTTGACAAATGCTTGATCCTCGTAAACGTTCTCAACGGGTTCCTCGATCACGTACTTGTCTCCCGGCTCTACCAAAGCAAGAACACAAACAAAGGGAACCGCAATCAACCACGGTGCAATGCACAAGCAACATGGTGCAAAACATGGCATGATATGCGGGATGTGAATGCAATGCATATGCATGCTTCGGAAAGGAAAGATTGAACCTGGCCTCAACTTGGAAAACCAAGAGTGCTGCTGGAAAGATGAGTTGATTTCGGTCAAAATCGATATAAAGATCACCGGAATCGGATGCACGGTTTCAAATGGCAAGCAAAACAATAATGGTGCAAAACTGCGATTAACAGCACGAGGCCATCTAAATGCATCAAGAACAACAAGCTACTGCACTCTAACATAACAACAAACCACATGGCAGTGATCCACTCAAGATGCTTGACAAAAGATGAACACTGAGCTTTGGCTTATACACACAATAGCAGGTTCAAACAAGCATGGTAAAAGTGCAAAAGATATTAGGTTACAGACTTGGTGAAATTAACAAGTCGGGAATTTAATATCAGGAAGCAATGTTTAGAGCAAGATAACAACATGCTACAGGAACATATCATGGCAAAGCAAGGCATGGCATGAGGCTACTCAAAGCATACTACAAAAGTCCCTTACTGACCATAAGCCAAAAGGGATCAGAAAATACAATGGCAACCATGTGAACATAGCAATTTTCGTTAACAGATTCAGACTTAGAAGAAAACTGGAACATGGTAAAACAGATTCACGTAGGCATGTTTGCGAGCTCGATGCACACACCACAAAGCATTGCATGACAAACTAAGCATACACCCAGAAAGTAGACATGGCATAGAAGATAAACATGGCAAGAATACTCTCATAGCATGCAAGGATAAGCTACAACAACCTTGGCAAAATTGCTTAACATGTAAACAGTCAACTAGGAACATTTTATAGCAAAAGTAGAGCTCGATTGAGTCATGCTAGGGGACTTCATAATTGCAAACAAAGACATGGATGGATAGAGCATAACAATATCTCAAAATCACCCTTACTAAACATGCTCAAAAGATTCATGGATCACTCTGTAGCAATAAGAATACATGGCATAAAAGTATTGTCAGGGAAAAGACTTAGGATATTTCTAAGTCCCTGAAATCAGCAACCTCACGAGGGCTACTTTGCATGCTTGTGCTAGTCACCACAAAGATCACAAAAATACATGGCATACACCCCTGTAAAGATGGCATGGCATACTTCAAAACACATGTAGGGCTCAAGTTCATAGGAGGCACACATTAATCATGGCAAAAATGACAAATGTCCAATTACTGATAAGAATCTGAAACTATCATTGCATAGCACTCTTGCAACAACATTTGGGGCATCAAGATGAACTCGAATGAACATGGTGCAATGTAATTAAATGAAGTGCTCGTCGAGGCGAACAATTTGATATGCTACACGCCCGAAACGGAGCCACGGATGTAGAGTTATGACATGATGAAGAATGCCAAAAATTACTGGGACAGAGGCAAAAGTCAACCCTAAACCGAATATGGATCTGGATCTGCACGTGGATCGGAGTTCACCAGAATCAGCTCGAGGTCGCTGGCGTGGAGCTCGAGGTGGCCGGAGCTCAGAGGGGCCGGCGGGGTCGAGGAGGAGGCCGGCCGGAGTTGGAGAGGCGCGGGGAGGCGCGTGAGGGCGGCGGGGTTGCCGGCGATGGAGCGAGGCGGCGGGGTCGGCGACGAGGAGCGAGGCGGCGGCCGGCGGCGGCGCGGCGGCCGGCGACGCGCTCGGGCGGCAGGGCGGCGACCGGATGGCGCGGTCGACAAGAAGGAGGCGCGCGCGGGCAGGCGGCGGCGACTTCGGGCCGGGAGGGCCAGACGCGGGCCCCGCGGGCCGGCGGCGGCAGGAGGCGGCGAAGTGGGCTCGGGCACCACGTGTCAGCGCAGGAGTGGGCGCGTGGTGGCGACGGACATGTCCGGCCCGGCGGTTTTTGTCCAGCAGCGGAGAGGGAGCGGGGCTAGGGTTAGGAATCCGGAAATTTCGGAGAGGGGTCTATATTTATAGGTAGAGGGAGCTAGGAGGCTCCAAATTGAGCACGGTTTGCGGCCATGCGATCGTGATCGAACGACCCAGATGATGGAAGGGGTTTAGGTGGGTTTTGGGTCAGGTTGGAGAGGTGTTGGGCTGCAACACACACGAGGCCTTTTCGGTTCCTCGGTTGTCCGTTGGAGTATCAAACAAAGTCCAAATGGTACGAAACTTGATAGGTTGTCTACCGGTAGTAAACCAAGGCCACTTGGCAAGTCTCGGTCCAATTCGAGAACGTTTAACCCCCGCACACGAAAAAGAGGTAAAAGGGGACACCGGAGGACATAGGAGCGCCGGAATGCAAAACGGACAACGGGGAAAATGCTCGGATGCATGAGACAAACACGTATGCAAATGCGATGCACATGATGACATGATATGAGATGCATGACAAAGACAAAAGAAACACGAAGACAAAAACCCGACAACGAGGAAATATCATAACTTAGTGCCGGAAATGGCAAGAGTTGGAATACAAATATGGCAGGTTACATACGGGTTGTTACACAACTGTGCCTCCGGGTCAGGAACAAACAAATCTTCCTCTGTAGGTAACTTAACAGATGGGTTATGCAAAACATCAAAAAAGGTGTTCGGTGGCACCGGCTTACATTGAGATCCCAACCGGCTTAAGGCATCAACCGCTTCATTCTTTCTACGGTCAATGTGTTCCACTTGATTACCTTTAAAATGTCCTGCAACAGCGTCGACCTCACGGCGATAAGCCGCCATGAGAGGATCCTTGGAATCCCACTTGCCTGATACCTGTTGAGCCACCAAATCTGAATCGCCAAGGCACCGGACCCGTCTCAGACTCATTTCTTTAGCCATTCGAAGACCATGGAGCAAGGCTTCATATTTTGCTGCATTGTTAGTACAAGGAAACATCAATCACAACACATAACAAAATTTGTCACCTCGAGGGGAAGTTAACACAACTCCATCCCCCGAGCCTTCCAACTGTTGGGACCCATCAAAGTGAATCATCCAATATGTGTTGTCTGGTTTCTCCTCGGGCATCTGCAGCTCTGTCCAGTCATTAATAAAGTCAACCAGCGCTTGAGATTTGATCGCAGTACGTGGTACATACTTCAACCCATGAGACCCAAGTTCAATGGCCCACTTGGCGACTCGTCTAGTAGCTTCTCTATTTTGAATGATGTCTCCCAAAGGAGCAGAGCTAACCACATTGATTGGGTGGCCCTGAAAGTAATATTTGAGCTTCCGGCTTGTCATGAATACCCCATAAACGAGCTTCTGCCAATGTGGATATATTTGTTTAGATTCAACCAACACCTCACTGGGGTAGTAAACCGGCCGTTGGACCGGATGTTCCTAGCCAGCCTCCTTGCGTTCCACCACAATTGCCACACTAACAGCTCGTGAGTTAGCGGCTACATATAACAATCGCGGTTCTTTCTCAACCGGAGCAGCAAGAACCGGCGGCTCAGCAAGCTATTTCTTCAGATCCTCAAAGGCAGAATTTGCAGCTTCACTCCAAACAAAGTCATCCGTATTTTTCATCATGTGATACAAAGGCATCGCCTTCTCCCCTAACCTGCTTATGAACCGGCTCAGAGCGGCAACACGACCCGCCAGCCGTTGAACATCATTGATGCATGCTGGTTTGGCCAGGGATGTGATTGCCTTAATTTTCTCCGGGTTAGCTTCAATACCTCGGTTCGACACCAAAAAACCCAAGAGTTTGCCAGCTAGGACTCCAAAAACACACTTGGCGGGGTTAAGCATCATCTTGTAGACCCGGAGGTTATCAAAGGTCTCCTTCAGATCTATTACCAGGGTTTCCTCTTTTCTGGACTTCACCACTATATCATCCACATAAGCATGAACATTATGCCCAATCTGATTGTGAAGGCAATTCTGCACACACCGTTGATAAGTCGCCTCGGCACTTTTAAGCCCAAAAGGCATAGACACATAGCAGAAGGCTCCAAACGGAGTGATGAAAGTTGTCTTCTCCTGGTCCTTGACTGCCATCTTGATCTGATGATAACCTGAATAAGCATCCAGAAAACTCAAACGCTCACAATGTGCTGTAGCATCAATGATCTGATCAATACGAGGGAGAGCAAAAGGGTCAGATGGACAAGCTTTGTTTAAATCGGTGTAATCCGCACACATACGACAGGTGCCATTCTTCCTGAGTACAAGCACCGGGTTAGCCAACCACTCTGGGTGAAAAACTTCCACAATGAACCCGGCCACCAAGAGCCGGGCCACCTCTTCTCCAATGGCTTTGCGCCTTTCCTCGTTAAACCGTCGGAGAAACTGCCTGACCGGCTTAAACTTCGGATCAATATTAAGAGTGTGCTCAGCGAGTTCTCTCGGGACACCCGGCATGTCAGAAGGTTTCCATGCAAAGATGTCCCGGTACTCATGGATGAACTCGATGAGCGTGCTTTCCTATTTTGGATCCAAGTTGGCACTGATGATGAACTGCTTGGATGAGTCGCCAGGCAAAAAATCAACTATTTTGGTGTCATCAGCTGACTTGAATTTCAACACCGGTTCATCCTCCGTTGTTGGCTTCTTTAAAGACGTCATGTCTGCCGGGTCAACATTATCTTTATAAAACTTTAAATCCTCTGTTGCACAAACAGACTCAGCATAAGAGGCATCTCCTTCTTCACACTCCAGGGCTATTTTCCGGCTTCCGTGTACTGTAATGGTGCCTTTATAACCCGGCATCTTGAGTTGCAGATATACATAACACGGCCGAGCCATGAACTTGGCGTAAGCCGGCCGTGCAAACAGAGCATCATATGGGCTTTTGATCTTAACCACCTCAAAAGTTAACTTCTCAGCCCTGGAATCATATTCATCCCCAAAGGCTACTTCCAGTTCAATCTTACCAACTGGGTATGCCGACTTGCTAGGTACAACACCGTGAAAAATAGTGTTGGATTGCTTAAGACTCTTATCAGTCAATCCCATGTGACAGAACGTCTCATAGTAAAGGATGTTGATGCTACTGCCTCCATCCATGAGCACTTTAGTGAATTTATATCCACCAACCTGAGGTGCCACTACCAAGGCTAAGTGACCCGGATTATTAAACCGGGGAGGATGATCTTCTCTGCTCCACACAATAGGTTGTTCTGACCACCTTAAATAACGTGGAATCGTCGGCTCAACGGCATTGACATCCCTCTTATGAAGCTTCTGGTCCCTCTTGCATAAACTAGTGGTAAAAACATGGTATTTCCCACTATTCAGCTATTTTGGTTTGCTCTAACATCCGGACTGTTACTGCTAATTACCTTGGCCGGGTTGTGGATTATATCCTCCCTGGTTACCCGTATGGCCCTGACCGTGAAAACTGCCTCCACCTAAACCGGCGCCCGGGCCATGAAAGCCGCCTCCGCCTGAACCGCCGTCAGGCCCGTGACTTCCATCAAATGTGTTTGAATTTTTAAATGCCTTCATGATTGTACAGTCCTTCCACAGATGGGTGGTTGGCTTCTCCTGGGTGTCATGTCTTGGGCAAGGCTCATTCAATAGTTGCTCGAGGGTGGGACCTAACCCGCCTAACCCAGGGGGTTGCCTACCCTTGCGCAGTTGATTGTTGCCCTGTGCATTGGTGTTAGCCACAAATTCGTCAGCCATACGTTTATGACCTCCTTGATTTGTCGGGTTATGCTGGTGACCCTTGCCGTTGCCGTTCTTCTTTCCCTTCCCTGTTTTTTCTTCATCAGACATGGGATCCTTGGTATTGTCAGAATCAGCATACTTAACCAGAGCCGCCATCAACTGGCCCATGTCATTGCAGTCACGCTTGAGCCGCCCCAGCTTCTGCTTCAGAGATTCAAAACGGCAATTTTTCTCCAACATTAAGACTGTCGAGCCAGCATCCATCTTATCAGATGAATGTATTATCTCCTTGACCCGACGCACCCAATGGGTTGTGGACTCCCCTTCCTCTTGCTTACAATTAGTCAGGTCCACGATTGACATAGGTTGCTTACATGTGTCTTTGAAGTTCTGAATGAACCGGGCCTTCAACTCTGCCCATGAGCCAATGGAATTGGGTGGCAACCCTTTCAACCTAGTGCGAGCCTATCCATCCAACATCATGGTGAAGTACTTAGCCATTGCTGCATCGCTGACCTCCCACAGCTCCATTGCCATCTCGTAACTCTCAATCCATGCCCCAGGCTGCAAATCAGCCATGTAGTTAGGCACTTTACGAGGCCCCTTGAAGTGTTTTGGTAAGCGCTCATTACGTATAGCCGGCACCAGGCAAGGAACACCTCCTATTCTTGTGGCTACTCCTGCCTCAACAGAGGTTGCTAGATAAGCTGGAAAATTTTGATGAGCCGCCTGCTCAGCTGCCAGTTGAACCGCCCGCTCAACGTCTTGTCGGATTCTCTCCTGATCCGCTAAGTTAAGGGCTCCAGACTGCATTGGCTCATGCCTGCACGGTTGGTTACGGCGTTGAGTGTTGCTTGACATATCAGCTGAGTCCATATGCCTAATATAGCTCGGGCTCCGGCTCGGGCAAGGGGTTGAATGGATTATGTCTCGACTGTAAGAGTACGCATCCTGCTGCGCCAGAGCCGTCTGAAGAAGTTCTCTCACCCTTCGTGTTTCGATTGCTGTCGGAGAGTCGCCTTCTATCGGGAGAGCCGCCAAACGAGCCGACGCAGCAATGAGGTTTTCCAAAGGATTGGAGAAGTGGCCTGGTGGTGTTGGCGCATAACGAGGCGGTGCAGTACACATACAAGGTGGTTCCATGGCCCGCGGCTGAACCGGTGCTCCGGGTGTCGTGATCTGATTTGCCTCCGGCGGGTTACTTGGACCGGCCCCGGGTGTATGGAAAAGGTTCCTAGGATTGAGTGTCAGAGGTAGACGTGATTGAGTTTTCTGATGCCTTCTTCTCATCACCTCGTTTGACGCGTTCAGATCCATCGAGAGCCGGAAAGTCTCCGCTTGAAGCTGCAGAGCACGAGCGTCAAAAGCCGCCCGGTCCGCGGCCATCCTGGCCTCTTCTGCTGCTAAATTTTCCTTGGACCGTGCCATCTCTTCGCGTACCCGTGCCACTTTCGCGTCATGCTGAGCTTTATCCGCCAGCTCTACCACGGCAGTCAACAGAGTCGTCAGCTTATCCATGAGGTCCATTGGCATCTGAGCCGGGGGGCGCGCGGGGTTTCCTGACCCGGCCGCTGCCGACCCGGTGGTTGTTGCTGCTGCAGCCGTGGAGTTCTGCCTGGGCTGAGTGCCTATCATGAAGACTCCGGCTCGATTCGGCGGCTCAAAGGGGTCCGGAATACTGCTGCCATCGGAAGAGCCCCCAAGCATGTCATCCTACAGCTGATACAAAGAATTTGTCTCACATGTTGATGACGTAGCATCAAAACAGATGGCCATCTCACCACCATCTACCGATCCTTCCGAGTATTCACCTCCATGGATGCAACCCACAAAGGCACGCTTTACGACGGATCGGGCCCGGGCGGGCCTCGCGCGCTGAGCCGTCTTGATGATGTTGGTGCAGACGTCTGGCTCAGGGCCCGATTCGCTGATCCGGCCAATGAAGACATGAATCTCGCCGAAGGGGACCCGGTACCCATACTGAATTGAGCCGGCCTCGGGGCCCTAGCCTTCGTCGTCGATCTAGAGCTTGCCGCGATGACTCTTGGTCATCCGGCCCACAACGTATCCCTTGAGACAATCAAAGTTGCCCTTCAAGAACTCAAATCCACCATGCACTAGCCCCACGGTGGGCGCCAACTGTCGTGGAATTGTCATGGCAGATGTCCTAGCGAAAGGACTTAGTCGTAGGGCCATCGCAACTAGGAAGCTTAAAGGGGTTAATCGGGACAAAGGACACGAGAGGTTTTATACTAGTTCGGCCCCTTACGATGAAGGTAAAAGCCTACGTCTAGTTGTGTTTGGAATTGCTGGGGTTTCGAAGACCAGGGAGCGAATATGCATGTCCTGGCTTCGAGTTGTTGTCTCTTACCCTAAGCCGCCGCCGGGTCGTCCCCTTATATACACGGGTTGATGCATGGCAGCCTACAGAGTCCCGGCCAGCTTATAAAACGTGTCCGGCTCGGTGACTTCTTTTACATCCCTTTCTTTACAAGTCTTTCCTTACAATGGCGGTTTACACTATTGGGCCTTAAGCCGCCTCTGGGCTTTAGGCCTTCTATAAGTCTTAATAAACTATCGCCTTGAATGTTATTGGGCTTCTTTTGTAACCCGCCATTGGGGTTGACCCGGCCCCTCCTGGGCGGGTCATACTTGGTAGCTATATCCCCAACAAGTACGCTTACGATGATCAAGCTTTCGTCAACTCTGAGAACATTGCAGGCAAGATGACCATACCCTTGAAATCACTTCTATCTTTGCTTGCTAGTTGCTCGCTCTATTGCTATGCAGCGATGCCTACCACTTGCTATATCATGCCTCTCATATTGCCATCTCAAGCCTCTAACCCACCTGTCCTAGCAAACCTGTTGGGGATATTACTGGACGTAAACCGGCCAGGAGTAGCCGGATTAACTTTATGAAGATTAGAAGCCCATGAAGACGTAAGAATGATGGCGCTTTAGGAAGGCCCAAGGCCCATAGGCGAGTTAAGGCCTGTAGATGTAAACCGACCTTATTATGTAACTTGCATTATAAGATAGGAAGTATAGAGACCGAACCGGACACATTTATGATCCAGCTTCGGGACTCTGTAAACCGGCGGGCGTCAACCTATGTATATAAAGGGATGACCCGGCAGCGGTTTAGGGACAACACACAACAACTCGAGAGCCAGTCAAAGCGGATTCGCTCCCTGGTGATCGAAACCCTAGCAATACCAATCACAACTAGACGTAGGCTTTTACCTTCATCGAAGGGGCCGAACTAGTATAACTTCCCGTGTCCCCTTGTCCGGTTTAACCCCTTTAAGCTAACCCGTTGCGATGGCTCCACGACTAAGTCCTTTCACAAGGACATCTGCCGTGACAAACCCACGACAGTTGGCGCCCACCATGGGGCTATCACACGATCGTTTCGAGTTCTTAAAGGGCAGCTTTGATGGACTCAAGGGATACACTGTGGGCCGGATGACGAAGAGTCATCGCGGCAAGCTCTACATCGACAACACGGGATGGGGCCCCGAGGCCGATTCAATCGAATACGGGTACTGGGTCCCCTTTGGTGGGACTCACGTCTTCATCGGCAAGATTGGCGAACCGGGCCCTGAGCAAGACACCTGCACCGACATCATCGAGACGGCTCAGCGTTCAAGCCCTTCCCCGATTCAGCCCGTGGCGAAGCATGTTTTCGTAGGTCTCATCCATGGATCAGAATATGAGGACGGACCGGCATCCGATGGAGAAACCGTTGTCTGCTCTGACGACGAGTCTTCTGAAGAGACCGAATCGCTCTATCAGTTGCAGGATGGCCGGATTGGTGGAGGTTCCGAGGGCAACAGTATTCCGGACTCCCCTGATCTGCCAAACCAGGCCGCTATCTTCATGGCCGGTACATAATTAGTGCCCCACTCATCAACCGCCGCAGCAATGCTCTCCGGTTCAGCAACAGCTACGCAGGCGGGGGCAGGGAGCTCTGCGCCACCTCCGGCTCAAGTTCTGTCTGACTTGTTCGATGCTTTGGCAATATTGATGGCCGCAGAGGTGGATGCAGCACCCCGGGATCAGCACAATGCGGAGATCGCAAAGGTAAAGGATCAGATAACTCTGGCTAAAGCAGACCTAGCGGCAGAGAACGCTAGGATGGCTATAGAACGGGCCGAGTTGGAAGCTCAGGCCTACTGGCTTAGGCTGGATCAGAATGCTTCAGAGGAAGTCATGAGAAGAAGATACCGATCGCATCTCCCGCCGAGCTATGAGCCAAGAAATCTCTTCAATATGCCCGGAGCAGGAACTAGTAACCAGCCAATATTAAACCGGACGGAGGCGCCAGTGACAGGAGCGCCGGTTCAGCCACGCACGATGGACCCGCCTCGTCAGAACAACATTGTGCCACAGTATGTTCCAACACCTCCCAGGCATTACTCCAACCCGTTGGACAACATTGTGGCCGCCGCTTCACGATTGGTAGTGCTCCCAACCGACGGCGAGTCACCAGTAGCGGTTGAGGCACGACAGGCCAGAGATCTCCTTCAAATAGCTCTAAACCAGCAGCAGGCTTATTCGCACAGTCGTGAGAGGATTCATTCCACCCCCCGTCCAAGCCGGAGCTACAGCAGACACGTTGAAGATGAACCGGCCATGTGAAGCAGTGCACGTCGCCGTAACTCGCCGCGAGGGCACAACCAGGCCGGAGGAGGAGCTAATGCGTAGGATGTGGTGGATCATGGTCGTGCACGTCGAGAGGCCAAGTTAGCAGCTCTGCACAGAGCCCGTCAACCTACTCCGGTTCACCCTACCGCTTCAGTAGAGCCAGGTGTGGTATTCAGTTCCTTAGGGGTTCCGTGTCTTACCCCCGCTTTGCGCAATGTGAGACTACCCAAGGATTTTAAAAGGACCTCGTAAGGTACCCAATTATACCGCCAATCTGCAACCAGAGGCATGGGTGGAAAGCTACGAGATGGCAATGGAGATGTTAGATGTGGATGAAGCAGTATGTGCTAAATACTTCACCATGATTTTGGAAGGAATAGCTCGTAGTTGGTTGAAGAGCTTACCAACTAACTCTGTCGGATCATGGGCCGAACTGAAGCACCGGTTTATCCAGAACTTCAAAGATACTTGTAAGCAGCCCATGTCAAATGTGGATCTGGCCGCTTGTGTCCAAGAGGATGGGGAGTCCACGACCCATTGGGTAAAGCGGGTCTCAGCTATTTTGCACTCATCAGATCGTATCAATGCAGATACCGCAGTGCTAATGTTGGAGGGCAACTGTCGTTTTCTGCTGCTCAAACAGAAGTTAGGAAGGCCCAAACATCACTGCAATGATATGTCAACGCTTATGGCCGCTTTGGTTAAGTACGCCGATTCAGATAACACCAAAGACCCTGACTCAGAGGAGGACAAACCGGGGAAAGGGAAAAAGAATGGCAACACCAAGGGTCAGCACCATAATTCAGCAGGCCATGGGAACAATGGTAAGCGCAAGGCCGACAACAGTTTGGACTTTGTGGCTAACACCAATGCTCAGGAGAATGGTCAGCACCGTAAGGGTAAGCAACCCCAGAGGGGCGGAGGTTCAGGCCCCAATTTGGAGCACCTATTAAATCAACCCTGTCCAAAGCATGGACCAAAGGAGAAACCGGCATCGCATCTTAGGAAGGATTGTTATATCATGCGGAATTTCAAGAACTCCAATATGTTTCAGTACGATAATGGCCCGCCCGGCAGTTCAGGAGGTGGTTTCCACGGGCTGGGTTACGGAGGTGGTGGCACCGGTTTAGGATTTCAGAGCAATCAAACCGGGCACAACAATCAAGGGAACCAGGGCAACCAGGGAGGTTACAACCATCAGGGGAACCACCAGCAGCAGCAGCAGTCGGGTTATCAGAGCAATCCTAAGCAGTTAAATAGTGGACAGTATCATGTCTTCACCACTAGCTTGTGTAAGCGTGATCAGAAGCTTCACAAGAGGGCAGTAAACTCTGTTGAACCGGCGGTGCCTCAGTATTTGCGCTGGTCTGAGAAACCCATTTTGTGGAGTAGAGAGGATCACCCCCCCCCCCCCCCCCCCCCCCTCCCCCCCTTTTTTGGAGGAGAGAGGGTCCCCCCCCCCCCCCCCCCCCGAGTTGACAATCCGGGTCATCTAGCTTTAGTGGTGGCCCCTCAAGTTGGGGGATATAAGTTCACAAAGGTACTCATGGATGGGGGAAGTAGTATCAACATTCTATATTATGATACCTTCCGTCGTATGGGGTTGACAGATAAGAATCTTAAACCATCAAACACCGTTTTCCATGGTGTGGTGCCTGGCAAGTTTGCATATCCAGTGGGCAAGATAGCCTTAGAGGTGGCTTTTGGAGATGACCATGATTCAAGATCAGAAACATTGACTTTTGAGGTGGTGAAAATCAAAAGTCTGTATCACGCTTTGTTTGGGCGACCAGCTTAAGCTAAGTTCATGGCGAGGCCGTGTTATGTTTATCTATAGCTTAAAATGCCAGGTCATAAGGGGACCATCACAGTACACGGGAGCAGGAAGATCGCTTTGGAATGTGAGGAAGGTGATGCGGCTTATGCTGAGTCGGTTTGTGCCACGGAGGAGCTGAAGTTTTATAAATACCAACTTGATCCGGCAGATATGACCTCTTTGAAAAAGCCAACTACGGAACACGATCCGGCGTTGAAATTTAAATCGGCCACAGATACTAAGATGGTTGATTTTGTTCCTGGCGATTCATCCAAGCAGTTCAGCATCAGCGCTAACCTGGATCCCAAATAGGAAAGCGCGCTCATCGAGTTCATCCGTGAGAACCGGTACATCTTTGCATGGAAACCTTATGACATGCCAGGTGGACCGAGGGAACTCGCTGAGCACACACTTAACATTGATCCTAAGTTTAAACCGGTCTGGCAGTTTCTCTGCCGCTTCAATGAAGAAAGGTGCAAGGCTATTTGGGAAGAGGTAGCTCGGTTGTTGGCCGCAGGGTTTATCGTGGAGGTCTTTCACCCGGAGTCGTTGGCTAATCCGGTGCTGGTTCTTAAGAAAAATGGCACTTGGCGTATGTGTGTAGATTACACAGACTTGAACAAGGCTTGCACTGCAGACCCCTTTGCCCTCCCTCGTATTGATCAGATCATTGATGCTACGGCGGGTTGTGACCGTTTGTGTTTTCTGGATGCTTATTCTGGCTATCATTAGATCAAAATGGCAGTTAAGGACCAGGAGAAGACAGCTTTCATAACTCCCATTGGAGCCTTCTGCTATGTCTCCATGCCCTTTGGGCTTAATAGTGCCCAGGCGACTTATCAGCGCTGTGTTCAGAATTGTCTTCATAAGCAAATTGGGCATAATGTTCATGCATATGTGGATGATATTGTGATAAAATCCAGGAAGGAGGAAACATTGATAGATGATTTGAGAGAAAACTTTGACAACCTCCGAGTTTACAAGATGACGCTCAATCCGGAAAAGTGTGTCTTCGGTGTCCCGGCAGGCAAACTCTTGGGCTTTCTGGTATCAAACAGAGGCATTGAGGCTAATCTGGAAAAATCTCAGCAATTACATCTTTGGCTAAACCGGCGTGTATTAATGACGTTCAATGTTTGGCCAGCCGGATTGCGGCTTTGAGCCGGTTTATCAATCGTCTTGGGGAGAAGGCTATCCCTTTATATCATATGCTAAAGAAAACAGATGATTTTGTCTGGAGCAAGGCAGCTGATAAAGCATTTGAGGATCTGAAGAGGCAGTTAGTTGAACCGCATGTGCTTGCAGCCCCAATCGATAAAGAGCCGTTATTGCTATATGTGGCTGCTAATGCCCGAGCTGTTAGCGTGGCTATTGTGGTGGAGCGCAAGGAAGCTGGAAAGGAGTATCCGGTTCAACGGCCGGTTTATTATATCAGTGAGGTGCTCATTGAATCAAAGCAGAGGTATCCACATTGGCAGAAGTTGGTGTATGGAGTGTTTATGGCAAGCCGGAAGCTTAAACATTATTTTCAGGGCCATCCTATCTTAGTGGTCAGTTCAGCCCCTCTGGGAGATATCATTCAAAACAGAGAAGCAATTGGCCGGATTGCCAAGTGGGCTATTGAGCTTGGACCTCACGGGCTCAAATACATAGCTCGCACAACGATCAAATCCCAAGCACTCGTGGACTTCATCAATGATTGGACGGAATTGTAGGCACCAGAGGAAAAGCCAGATAATACGTATTGGACTATTCACTTTGATGGATCCAGACAGTTGGAAGGCTCGGGGGCTGGAGTCATACTAACTTCCCCACGAGGTGACAAGTTTTGGTATGTCCTACGTTTAATGTTCCCTTGTACTAACAATGCAGCTGAGTATGAGGCCTTACTCCACGGTCTTCGGATGGCTAAGGAGATGAACTTAAGCCGGGTTAAGTGCTTTGGGGATTCAGTTCTAGTGGCTCAACAGGTGTCTGGCACTTGGGATTCTAAAGACCCACTCATGGTTGCATATCGACGAGAGGTGGACACAGTAGCTGGTCACTTCAAGGGTTATCAGGTGGACCATATAGATCAGCGAAAGAACGAAGCGGCGGACACTTTAAGCCGCCTTGGTTATCAGCGTAAACCGGTCCCACCAAATGTTTTTCTTGACGTGCTGCATAATCCGTCGGTCAAGGTACCAATAGAGGAGGAGTTGGCTATTCCTAACCCGGAGGCTCAATTGGTGGCAGCTTTGCATGTCATACCAGATTGGACAATCCCATACCCGGCTTACATGAACTAGGGCGAGTTACCGGAGGATGAAACATCGGCCCAACAGATAATCCGGCGTTCCAAGTCAATGACCATAGTCAACGGATAGTTACATCATTACAGCGTCTCAGGGGCAATTCAGCGTTTTGTCTCTCCTCAAGAGGGTTGTGAGATTTTGCGAGAAATCCATGATGGGGATTGTGGTCACCACGCCGGTTCAAAGTCTTTCGTAGCTAAAGCTTTTCGCCATGGTTTTTATTGGTTAACAGCTCACGCTGATGCGGAGGACTTAGTCAAAAGATGTGACGGTTGTCAGAAATTCGCACACCGTACTCATATTCCGGCTCAGGAGTTGAGGATGATTCCAATAACGTGGCCGTTTGCGACTTGGGGGCTTGATATGGTTGGACCCTTTAAGCGCTCCAAGGACAAAAAGACCCACTTATTAGTGGCAGTTGACAAATTCACCAAATGGGTGGAAGCACAGCCAGTCAGTAAGTGTGATGCGGCCACGGCGGTTCAATTCATCAAAAAGGTGATATTCCGGTTTGGCTTTCCGCATAGTATTATAACTGATAATGGTACTAATCTGTCAAAGGGAGAGATGGAGGAATTTTGCCAACGTGAGCACATCCGGCTTGATATAGCATTGGTGGCTCACCCCCAATCTAATGGTCAAGCGGAGAGGGCAAATCAAGAAATTTTGAGAGTTATTAAACCTCGGCTTATGGTTCCTTTGAAGCGGACACCGGGTTGTTGGGTTGAGGAGTTACCTTCTGTGTTATGGAGCATCAACACCACACCCAATAGATCTACGGGTTACACGCCTTTCTTCATGGTTTATGGAGCGGAGGCAGTTCTTCCTAGTGACATACGTCACGACTCGCGCCATGTGGTAGCTTATATTGAAGCTGATAATGATACAACACGTCAGGACTCACTGCACTTGTTAGATGAGGAGCGTGATCTTGCAGCAGCATGTTCGGCGATTTATCAACAAGATCTCCGACGTTATCATAGCCGCCGGGTTAAGACCAGAACCTTTCAAGAGGGCGATTTGGTGCTCCGGCTCATCCAGGATCAGACTGATATGCACAAGGTATCCCCACCTTGGGAGGTACCCTTTGTGGTCAGCAAGAATCTGCACAATAGGTCATACTACCTCAATGATGTTCGAGAGCACAAAGACTCACGTAAATCGGAGGAGGAGACCAAGCGGCCGTGGAATATAGCTCTCTTAGGCCTTACTATACTAGAGCCACATGCTCTTCATGTGTACATATTTATGACAATGTATATATTATATAATAAACCGGAGACTCGAATAAAGTAGGGTCTCTGTTCTTTTTACATCATGTGTGTGCTTACAAGAGTTTCTACTGACAAAGTGGAGTTTTTTTAAACCGGTCTCTGCAGCCACACGAATATAAAAAAATCACTAGGGGGCTTGGTCATATCTGAACCATAGCTACACCTCTTGATCGGTTTGAAACCACAAAGGGATATCACTAGGGGGATTGGTTGTTATCCCACCATAGCTACACCTCTTGATCGGTTTAACACCACAAAGGGATATCACTAGGGGGCTTGGTTGTTATCACACCATAGCTACGCCTCTTGATAGGCGTTAAGCGAAAAAGAAAATTATGTGGAACCAAAGAGAGTCTGTTGCATTAAGCACAGCTCAAACATAGGTAACCACCGAGCACAACTCACATATTACCTGGGGGCTATGTGCTTCTCAAAGAACAATGAGTTTTGAACCCATGTAATAGGCTATCAAGCCAGGCTTGGAAGCCAAGTGTATTCACCTAAAACCCCGGGTTATCCTACCTCTTTAAGTAAGTCACTTAGTCCAGGTAAACCTGGTATGACCCATCGAACATTTGACAAGTCAATCCCATGGACCCTGAACTTGTCACAGTTAAATCGGTGATTGGTTAAAGATTGAGGTCCATCTAAAAAAGGCTTTGTAAAATGGTTTAACTCAGTGGCCTAGCAGCCCATGAAAAGCCTCGATTTGGAGCCTGGCAGCTCGTAAAAAGCCTCGCATGTTCTTTTTGAGTTCTATTTGCCAAGTTTTTTTGCCATTGTTGAGGTAAATAATATCTTCTAATAAACCGGTGTCCTTGACCCGGCTTGGCTTTCAACTACAAGTTGTCCGTACATGATCAGTTATAATCCGGCGTTCATTAACCCGGTCTGGTTTTGACTAACAAGTCGCCAGTGTTATCAGGAAAACCTGGTGTTCATTATATCCTGGTACGGTTTATTATCGTAATCCGGCAAATTAAGGATGGAGTTATCAATGCTCCGGATTGGTGTTTACACCTTTACCATACAAGCAGTTGGTCAGCCAACGAGGTATGTTGCAGATATTATTTTTTTATACAAACTTTGATTATCCATCCAAGTATTGTATATTTTTTGGGGCATCATGACCCGTCTAGTGGTAAACCACTAGGACACTTTCAAGTTCTTGTATCCAGGAACACAAATCATCATGGGCTATGCATAAATAGATCCCAAAAAGTGGAGCAAGTTTTCAAAATATCAAAGCACCACAAAATATGCTCGATGGCATGACAGATAAAGGAGTTTTTGCTATCCTATTACAAGAAGCTTCAAAACGGCTCCAATTGAATACTTGTTTTTAAGCATTGACGCACAATAGCTGGTAAACCGGCTGCCGGTTTAAGATGCTTCATCTGGATGGTTTGATGGTTGAGGGTCATTTGGTGCAATCACTTCTTCTTCATCCCTCCCCAAACGCTGGAAATCAACCGTTGACCAATCGATTTTGGTTAAAGCTTGAAACACGGCTTCTTCATGGATAAGGCTGGAGGGGTTAATGTCAGGAGCGTAAGTATGCTTACAGATTGGAGGCACAAGTTCTTCGACTTCATGGATTTCGGCAGGCTGTCTCTTCCCTTTAGTGTCGTAAGCCGGCTGGAAATGAGATAAGTCTGTGTCTTCTGCCAGTTTGCTAGCTATTGGCCGCATCTCCTTTGTCAGCCTTCGGAGATCATCATTGTTGAAGTTTGAACCGTCCTCCTTCACACCTGGATATCCTTTTATAATGTCATCCACTTCAAGGTCCGGAATCCATGCCTTGGCCTGGATTAGCGCGGTTAATGCTCCTGCTCTTGCGACTGCCTTCTTCAGTTTGGTAATCCGGGGTGGTAACATGGCCAGCTTCTCAAGAGTTTCTTTTATCAGTGATGGCGCCAGCTTATTGTAAGCTGCAGTGCAAATAGCAAGCTGGGATCCAGAGTACAGCTGTTCAATCAAGGTATAAGCCGCTTTAAGCTTCATCCTCATATCCGTTCCCAGATGAGCAATACGAGTGCCTGTCATGGTTTAAAATCAGCAAACTGGTAAATAATAAGATCTCCTGAATTGGACAAACTGCATAAGGAGATACTTACCAAAAACAGTGGACTCATGGCGTTGATTTGCCGCTTCAAACCAGTTAGTTCATCTACAACTGGCTTCAGGGCTGCTTCGGCATCCTCAGCTCTTTTGGTTAAACCGGCCTTCTCGGTTTCCCAGTCAACACGTTCTTTGTTAAAAGACTCCTTTAGCTTTTCCATAGCTGTCATGGCTTTGGTCACCTCCTCCTTGGCTTTCACAGCCTCTGCTTGTTGGGACTTCACGTTCTCTTGCAAATCAGCGGTTCGGGCATCTCTATTGCTTAGCTCGGCCTGTAATAGCGAAGATATGTCAACAAGAGGATACGTATTTTCTAAGTACAAAGCATCTAACACGTTATGCACTTCGTACTTGGGGGCTAATGCCTATTTGCTCTGATTCACTACATCTTTTATAAGTCTCCAGAACAATGCAAGCATTATCCTTGACACTTGGGGGCTAATGTACATCTGTTCAAAAAGGACGCATGGATTAAAGACCCAGATTACCTTGCAAAGCTAAACCAGCCTTTGGGGGCTACACTGAGGAAAGCTATATAATTACATTGGTAAAGTATCGGTTTTGGTTTTCACTAAGGACCTGACATTTTAAGGGTCAGCAGGACAGGATTAAAGTATTACAAAGACCCGGTTTAAGATTAACATCATAAAACGGCCCTTTGGGGCTACTTGGGCTAGTGTTTCAACTTTGGAATCAAGAAATAAAGGAAGATGAAAATACCTCATAGCGTTCCTTCATCAGATTCACCAAACCGGCTTCATAGTCACGGTTTGAGTGCAGACAGTTTAAAAAACCGGAGTGAAGTTCTTCAGCACTGAGATGAGCATAGCTTGATAAATCAGTGCTCCATTTACCCTTTTCCCTGGCAGCACGCTCCTCTTTGGCACTATGTTGGGCCAAGATTACAGGACGACCAGGAGAGCTATGGCCCATGCAAGTAATGACAACATCATCTCCTTGGCCTTCAGTAGTTTTTGCGTGTGATGATGGAGTATCAGTACCTCTCATCGGACTAGCTCGGTTTGGAGCTGCCGGTTCAGTGTCAGGCACAGCAGGATCAGCTTCTGGTTGTTCATCAACGTTCTGGTCTTGAAGGGGCGGTTCATCAAAGGTAGCTTCAGAATGAGGACCCTCCGGTTCATGAGTTTGGTCCGATTCACCTATTTGCTCTTCTCCAAAAACAGCCTGGTCTTCTGACGGATTGTTGACCCGAGCTTTCTTGTTGGGTCTAGCTTTGGCTCTGCAAACAAAATTAAAAGAGGTTTAGCATCTTATTCAAGATTTGCAATGCATTTGAAGAAAGGGTTTGAATGCTTACCCAACTACAGTTTTAAGAGGAGGGAGTTGGGTTGCTGTTGACTCGCCAGAGGATGAGGGAGGTCTCACCTAATAATGGAATCGGACGAATTAAGAGGTTGTCTGAAATAACCTGCCTTGGGATAAGAATTGTTAGAAGTGGGGGAGACCTCAGATCGGCGCTTCCGAACCGGGGCATCAGGTAAACCGGTCGCAGTCACCTGTTGGCCACTGTGCCGGGTTGTCCGGCGAGCTTCATGCTGCTGCATCTTCAAAATAAATTTTAGATCCAAGTAAGCAAGAGGATGAGAAAAGCTTACTTTCCGGACTGCTTGACGGGTTTTTTGTGTTGGCATAGAGTCTGAACCGGAGGAAAGGTTAATTACCTCTACATCATTCGCCTGACTGCCTTCTACGTCCTCCTGATAAAGATCATTGTTAATGAGGTGCATGAAAAGGGAGCCAAGTGAGTCAAGTTCTACCTCAACTTCCAGATCATCTGCATCTTCATCAAGTTCCATGTTGATCCGGTCAGCCATTTTCCGCTTTGAGGTATGCTTGACGGCTTTGGTTTTCGGACAGGATGGCTTTGCCGCTTTATCTTTGGATTTCCGCTTCCAGAAGGGATCATCACCCTGTTCATACACAAACAGAGGAAAGTTTACAAGTTGAATAATTTAAAAGATATCAAAGATAAAAAGGAAGCATAGTGCTTACAGCACTCGGTTTATTTTGAGTGTAGAAGGGGTTCAAGCCGGTTTGGCGACAGACTGATTCTGGTTCATTCAAAATTTTCTTAACGCCTTCAGTGACCTCTTCATCGGTTATCTGAATGTTGATGTGGCGTTGGTGGTCTTCAACCTCACCAGTATACTCACACATTAAACCGGGGCGGCGGCTTAGTGGCACGACGCTCCAAGATATCCAGCAACGCACAAAATCAACGCCTGATAAACCGTTGGCCGTAAAGGCCCGGAGCTTGGCGAGTTGAGGGGCATATTTGGCCCGTTCTGTAGAACTTAAACGTTGCGGCATTGGATGAGTGTTGGAAAGCCGGTGATCATGGTAGCCTGGAAGAGGGTTCTCATCTTCAGGGGAGGTATCTATGCAGTAGAACTAGGTCTGGTTCCATTCCTTAGGGTGACTGTACAGTTTGGCATGAGGGAATTCAACTTCTTTCCGCTTTTGAATAGAGACACCACCAAGTTCAGTGTTGGGACCATTTACAAATTTTGTATGCCGGTTCAGATGAAAAAAGTCCCAGAACAGCTCAGCCGTTGGTTCTTCTTGTAAGTACGCTTCATAGAAGACTTGGAAGTTGCATAGATTGGACACCGAGTTGGGTCCGATATCTTGAGGATGGAGTTGGAAATTGGCGAGAACATCTCAGAAAAACTTCGACCCGGGCGGTTTGAAACCACGGCCTATGTGGTTGACAAAGACCACTACCTCACCCTGCCTTGGGGTAGGAGGATTCTCTCTTCCTGGAACTCGCCACCAGATTTCTGTTTTCTTGGGCAAGGTGCTGATACTGACCATTCCGTTCAACTGTTCTTCAGTGATCCGGGAAGGAGCCCAGTTGCAAGTGGCAAACTGTTTGGCCATTGTGGAGTGAAAAGCTCAAAAAAGAAATGCCGGTTTACAAATCATTCATGGTGGTACGCAAGATGCAATGGAATAAAGATATATAGATATGTGAAATTGCGTAAACCGGAGACTAATACAATAATGAATAACAAGGTCATATCAAGGGCATACATGTGTTGTTAAACCGGACTATTACAATCAATGTAAAGGAGGTTTGCCGGTTTACTAGGGGACTAATGGGATGGGATAGATTGTTTTTACAAGGGTAAACCGCCTACATGATAAAGAGGATACAGATCTAAGGCGAAAAGGGCTAAGTAAGGTAAAACAGGTTTCACAGGATTACATGGGCATTTTGGATCTACCACAAGTCAGGAAAAGAAAAAGATTTAGACCTAAAAAAGTTGGTCCTGGAGCAGTTCACAAAGGTCCAGATCGGTTTTTATGCGTATAAGGCTTGGTTTGATAGCCAAAATAAGGACTACTATAGCTACCGCACGGAATGCATCAAGTTTGAGGTCTGCTATGTATGGACTGACGAAGAACAAGAGAAGAACGCCATGAACCCATGTGAACCCTAAGTGGATATGCAGAGGAAAAAGGGGAAGATTTACCGAAGTTTTTGAAGTAGAGGAGGTGCGCCACATTTTTCTGGTTCAGTCAGGTTGATGCAGCGGCTGACGATGTGGCAGAGGCGAAGCTCGACGACGGCGGTGGCGCTCGGGTGCAGAGGCGTCGCGAGGAGGAAGAAGAGACGAAGAGGCAATGTGAGGAAAAGGAAAGGGATCCTCAGCCCTATTTATAAGGCAAAAAGATAAGCGACAAGCGCGGGAATCGAGGAGCCCAAAAATGGATATATGACAAGGTTGTTGCCTCGATTGTTGGATGCTCATTAATAAAGGGTATCTTCAGCTTTAATGAACAGGTGACGTCACGGCGGTTTACTACAAATCTGGAGGATGACGTCACGGCGGTTTACAAGATCTATGCGAAGGTGCAAACAGAGGAATTTTTCTAAGTGTTGAAGATTGACATGAACAAGTTCAAACCAATCTGGGGCCTAATGTTGGGGATATTACTACTGGACGTAAACCGGCCAGGAGTAGCCGGATTAACTTTATGAAGATTAGAAGCCCATGAAGATGTAAGAATGATGGCACTTTATGAAGGCCCAAGGCCCAGAGGCGAGTTCAGGCCTGTAGATGTAAACCGACCTTATTATGTAACTTGCATTATAAGATAGGAAGTATAGAGACTGAACCAGACACGTTTATGGTCCGGCTTCGGGACTCTGTAAACCGGCGGGCGTCAACCTATGTATATAAAGGGACGACCCGACAGCGGTTTAGGGACAACACACAACAACTCGAGAGCCAGTCAAAGCGGATTCGCTCCCTGGTGATCGAAACCCTAGCAATACCAATCACAACTAGACGTAGGCTTTTACCTTTTTTTGACTATACACAGTAGGGCAAAACCCCACTACAATTTTTATTTAATTAAAAACAGAAACAACAAAGGTTCCACTATAAAAAAGGCTTGAGATAAGCCAAAGAGCAAAGCAACAGAAAGAAAAGAAAAAACTATGGTCTAGGATTACAGCACAAGATTGTCAAGCCAGGAACAATAAACTATAGCATAACTCTTCTTAATTCTAAATCTTAGAAGATTGAGCTCCTCCAGGAAGATAGCTTTCCACCTCTGAATGCTAGGTTGTACTGCTTGAAAGATCAAATAGTTCCCTGAGATCCAGATAGCCCAGGAAGCAAGGATGATTATTTCCATGAAAAAAGGTACATGTAGCTTCTGTTTGAGATCAAGAAAAGCTTCCAGGATTGAAACATTTGCCTGTCTTGAAGGGAAAATCAAGTCCCAACATTGAGCTGCAAAAGGACAGGTCCAGAAAAGATGGTGAAGAGTTTCTTCCTGTGGACAATTGTTGACAGCACAGTTGTAGTTGGCCAAATGGAAAGTTTTCCTTCTCAAAAGGTTTCTGGTATTGAGCCTGTCATGCAGCAATCTCCAAAAAAACACCTTGTGTTTTGGTTGACAAGAGGAATTCCAGATCCAGTTGAACTGTTGTGGCACAATTTTGACTCCCATCATGACTTTGTAGGCCTTAGCCAGTGAGAAGTGCTCATTTCCCCAAATGTAGCTCCAAGTGTCAGTGCAACTAGTGTATCAGAAGCCCTGAGATCAATACAAATGTCTTCCATAGCCTCAAATTCCTGGAAAGCTTGCACAGTCAGGGGTAGGTGGAATAGATCCTCTAAGTATTCTACAAAAGAGAATAAATGAGGGGAACATGTCTTGCAGACAATTAGAGTGCCACAGATCAGTCCAAAAGAAGGCACTCTTGCCATCACCTATGTTGCATCTGGCCAAGGACTTATAGTTATCAATGAGCTTAAGATTTGCCTTCCACCAAAATGATCCAATCCAGTTATTACCAGGTAGTGTATCATTGTTCTAATATGATTCCCAAATCAAGTTTACCCAGGGGGTATTGTGTCTATTATAGAACTTGTGCAGATTCTTAAGCAGCAGAGCCATATTCTGGATAAAGATATCCATGACACCCAATCCTCCTTGATTTTTGGGTCTACACACAGTGCTCCATGCCACCATGGCAGGTCTGTGGTCCTCCAGATCAGGGCCTCTCCACAGGCAGTGTCTCAAGTACTTTATGGCCTGGGTTTTGATTGTGACTGGCACATCAAGGCATCCCATGAGATAGATCAACAAAGAATTGAGGACAGATTTCACCAACAACAATCTTCCAGCCATTGTCATAAATGAGGACAAACCCATAAGTTTCTTTTGTAGTCTTGCGACAAGAGGAAAACATTGCTCAACAGTAGGCTTATGAAGGCCTAAAGGTGTTCCCAAATACTGGATTGGAAAAGATTCCTTCTTGCAATGAAAAGTATTTACCAAAATCTCCATCTTCTCTTCTGGCACATTTATTGGAATCATACTGGATTTTTTGTAGTTTACCTTAAGTCCAGTGGCATCTGCAAAAGTATTGAGGAGGGCTTTAAGACAATGTAGTTGCTTTGCATCTGCTTGTAGAATAACCATGGTGTCATTAGCATACTAGACAATTGGAAAATTAGGGCATCACTCCACTTGTAGGGGAGCAGATAACAATCCCATGTGCATTGCCTTGTTGAGAACTGACTGAAGGAGATCAGCAGCAAGCACAAACAGAAGAGGGGATAGAGGGTCCCCCTGCCTCACACCTCTAAGGCAATAAAACTTTTTTCCAGGGACACCATTTAGCAAGATAGCAGATGAGGCAGAAGTGAAGAGCATTTTGATCCATGAAATCCATCTGTCCCCAAAACCTTTGGCCTTTAAAATATCCAGCTTTGCCTGGTGCTCAATTGTGTCAAAAGCCTTTTCAAAGTCCAGTTTAAGCACAATAATCTCATCTTTAGACTTATGACATTGGTGTAGATATTCATATGCCCATCCCAAACAATCATGTATTGATCTTTCCTTCAGAAAACCATATTGGTTGATATGTACCACTTAAGAATCACTTTCTGCAACCTGTTAGCCAGCAGTTTAGTGATAATCTTCAGACAACAGTTTAATAGAGAGATTGGTCTAAAATCATTTGCTGTCAAGGGAGTACTTCCCTTAGGAATGAGAGTAATGTATGAAGTATTTAAGCTCTCAAGAGAAATTTGCCCTGCATGGAAATCATATATGAATTTGAGCACATCTCCCTTAATAATGTCCCAGCAAGACCCAAGAAATTCATTGTTAAAACCATCTGGGCCTGGTGATTTGTCTGTTGGAAGGTTTTCGACCACATCATCAATTTCCTCTTCAGTAAAAGGTAGTTCAAGATTATCAAAGATATCTGAGTGTTGTCTCTGCCCAAACAAGGAAGCCAAATCAAAATGCATTGAGGTATTTTGGGATGTGCCCATTCTTTTTTTGTAAGTGTCTAAAAGAATTGCAGCTTTCCCAGCATGATCAAATATTTCAACTTGGTCATCATTTCGGAGAACAGCAATATGATTATGCATGTAATTAATTGAAGCTTTAGTGTGGAAAAACTTTGTGTTCTCATCTCCAAACTTCACCTCCTTGATTTTTCCTCTTTGTTTCCAATAAATCTTTTGGTTCCTCAGAAGAATAAGCAGATGCTCTTTAAGAATAGCCCTGCAATTCCATTCATGAATGTCCAACTCTCTAAATTCTTCAAAGAGGTCCCACAAGAAAATGAACTCATTCAGCTTTGCAATTTGAATTTTCAGACACGACAAGGTTTTGCCCACAGCTTCAAAGCTCTTCTTAAGTTTTTTAACTTAGCATTCAAGGTTTTAATAGCATCAAGATTGCCAACTGGGATATTCAAAGCATTTGCAACTATCCGTTTAAAGTCAGAATGTTGGAGCCAGTAGTTTTCAAATCTGAAAACTTTTGCCTTTGGGATAGAAGTACCAACTTTAATAACACAGGGCAGATGATCTGAAATAGGTTTTGCAAGGGGTACCACCATTGTGTTTGGGAAGGTAGTCATCCAAGAGGCAGAAGTGAAAAACCAATCCAGTTTTACCAGCAGAGGATCATGCTGCATATTGCTCCAACTAAACTTTCTGCCATGCAAAGGTAATTCAATTAAGCCTTGATTACTTATAGCCTCATTAAACATAAGCATATCATTGACATCTCCCCGAGGCCTATTCCTATCTGATGGTGCTCTCATAAGGTTGAAATCACCCATTAAAATCCAGTCAACATTATCAGGCATGTGAATATTTAGGAACCAGTTAATAAACTCAATTTTGTCTTGTGGATCACAAGGCCCATAAATATTAGAGATGATCCAAGACTGATTGGAGAGCAGACTAGTAAACTGCACTGAAAGACAAAACCTATTTTGTGCAATGACTTCTCCAGAAAACTGAGAGCCATTCCAAGCCACAAGGAGACCCCCCAATGCTCCAACAGAGCGTAGGAAGGCAAATTTATTAAGTCTGGAAGGGCAAAAAAAATTTAAGTAAGCTGCATCAAAAATCTCCCTCTTGGTTTCTTGAAGACACAAGATGTTGCAGTCACTCTCATCAATTTTCTGCCTCAAGGCCAACCATTTGTCCTCAGAATTTATACCTCTAATGTTCCAGTTGAGAATATTCCAGCTTCTATTTGTGTTATTCATGGAAACACATAAGTTTTTTGTACCAGAGGTCAAGTACCAGCACTTGATCCTTCACACATAAAAGAGAGTTGGGAAAAAGCCAGATCCACAGCAAAACACATATCCAGTATGCATCCACTCATACAGCAAAGAGGTATTAATAGGGTAGCACTTCACCAGATCTAAAGAGTTCATAAAGTTCAAATATCCAAATCTTACATCCAGCAAAAGCAGCATCAAACTAGGAGTGAGGGTACAAACACACACCCTCCATACAGTACTCCAAGTAAGGGACCTAAACATTATGAATGGTTGGAGGTATGTCCTTCTCCTTTGGCCAAGGGCACCTTGTCCAAAACAACCTCTTGCCTTCTCTTGGGCTTCTTGGCCAGCTTGTCCTCCAGCTCCCCCTCAGCAACCTTACAGAAAGAGGCAGTGAGGTTTTTAACAACTGATTTATGTATGGTGGGAGGGACAGCATTGCAAGGTAGACAATTATTATTAGAGCAGGAGTTTCTCTTGTAACCATCATTATCATTCTTAATTCTATCACTTCTCCTTACCTCTGTTTCCACTAGTGGAGTCTTTCCACTCCTTCTCTTCCTCAGATTATCTTGACCAAAAGGCTACAACAGAGCCTGGGACTCCTCATCCTGCATATTGGCAGCCCCATCAATATTTTCTTTGCCCTTAACCCCATCCTCCATGGCCTGACAAATTGGTGCATGAGAGGTAGGACACTTGTCAGGTATATGAAACAGAAAGGCTTGATCCATATTTTCCACAGCAGTGAACAGTTCCCACATTCTAGATTTTAGCATAGTAACAGTCCAGGCAAACTTATCAGGGGACAGAAGCAAGTGAACAATAAAGTTGAACCAACTTACAGGAATGTTGGCTGAGAAAGAGCACCTGTTTTCCAATGATTGGTCCTTAAAGTGATGTTTCCACAGTAGCATGCCTTCTTCAGAGATAGAAGGGGCATTAGAAGCAGCAGCAGCCATCTGAATACATTTCAAACCAAGAAGAGAAGGTGCCATGCTAAAATGTTCATTTATTTGAGTAACCCAATTACCTTATAATCCAGACTGAAGATCCTCAATGTTCTCCACTGGCTGCAGGATTCCCCTAGCAGTATTAACATGTTTAGGGCTGCAGGCCAGAACTTCAGATGAAAGTCCAGTGGCAAGTGAAGGATTAGCTTGTCCATCTGATGACACAAACTCTAGAGGTGGATCAGAGACCAAGGTAGCCTCCAATGCAACTTCCAGCAGCACATGTTGTGAAGGATCCATATGAGAAGATGCAGAAACACCATCAGTGGCATGAGCTCCATCACTGTTGGGAGAAACATGTTGCAATTACTCTGCAACAACCTGTACTTGATCAGGCAAAACAACATCAACCAAGGCAGCAACCTGGATGTTCTCTTGCAATAAAGGAGGTTCCTCATCATCTGACTGATAGGCTTGGATGATGTTCTGTAGTCCATTGGCAATCACCAAGGCAGGGGGAGGAAGAATAGCAGGCACTGCCTCCCTAGGAGGGAAAGCCTCCACTGCAACAGGGGCCATAAACATATTTGTGTTGTCTCCCTCAGAGAAAGACATGTCAGAAGATAAACTGTTGTTACTTGGTGCAGGATGCAACTCTTCTCCATCTGCCCAGGCCAATTCTTCCTGCTGCGCAGCAACTAAGAGATCCTCAAGGACAGCATTCTGTTCATTCTGCTGAATCTCTTCCCGGTTATCCCAATTCTCTGCAACCTGAGCATTCATGTCATTATTGTTGGCAGCATCATCATGGAAAACATGAGCAGGCTCAGCATCTTCGGGGAGACGGTGTGGGTCCACATTGGCAGAAGGAATAGGATCCTCATCTACAGGACCTCCACCAAGGAGCTCACTTGCCAGCACTTCAATGGAGGAAGACCAGCCATCCTCCTCGAATTCATCTCCTTCGGACCAGCGCATACTTTTAGGAATGATATCTAGGTTCATAACTCGAGCCTTGACTATAATACGCCCCATATGATCATCCTCCTTGTCCCAGGAAATCATGCGTCCGAACTTACTGACAGCACAAGCTAAATCTTCAGTATTACGGAAATCAAATGGAACTCCCGTCAGAAGCAACCAAACAGTTCTATTGAAATGAACCCTCCTGTGATTTCTGCCCTCATCATGCTTCACAAAAGTAATGAAAACATCGCCAAACTCATGAGGACTATCAAGCATCAATTTATCCCTGCCCCTAACCCTCGTGAGCCGAACATAGGCCTCTCTGAATGGGCAACGCTGGACGTCCCTCAACCCCAACTGCCTATGCTCAACAATAAATTCCTCAAGAACACCTCTTACATTATGGAATGGAGCATCGGCGGGGAGTGGATGGATGGTCGCAATCGCCCAATCTTCATGACGACGAGGACGCTGCGGCAGCACCACCCGAGCCACACCATTGCGGCCAGGGACTTGCTGAATGTCGAAGCCATGGGGCACGAAAGGGCGCGGGTCAATCGGGATGTTGGCCATCGAAGCCGCAGCACGAACACTCGCCGGTGCAGTCAAGCTCAAGGAGGTGGTAGCGGAGTTTGGGCAGAGTGTTGAAACAGAGGAGCAGAGTGGAGAAGTTGAGGGGGAAAGAGTAGGACGAGGCTGAAAATTAGGAAAAGATCCCATACATAGCTCGTGAAAAGAGGAAACTCGCGAAGGGTCACGGGCCGGGCCAACGGACTTGAACCAATCGTGGACCGCATCCAGGTCCCAGGCCTCAATAGGTGGGCCGGGGAAAGTAGCAAACCTGAGAGAAGAGTAGAGCCCAGGAAGGCGAGTATCACGACACTCCCGAGCAAAGTGGCCCATCTTGCCACACGCATAGCATTGAAACAAAGAATTTGAACGACCCAGATTCCCGCCCGCAGCAGTCGCTGCGTGATCCTCTCCTGAGGTGGTAATATTGGGCATTGAGGGCACATTAAAGTCTGTGACCACATTATTGCTAGTGGTCGGAATATCCGCTAATCGAGCAAAAACTGACTGTCGGGGTTGCTTGCCGGAGACTCTCCCGGCGACAGATCACGGACGCGATCCATTGACAACTCTAGTCCAAGAAGCTTCATCCTCACGGTAGTAAAGTTGTTCTTCACGTAACCAATTAGGTCCACCAAAACCCCAAAGATTGAAGACTAACTCAAAATCCTTCTCAACTATCCGGCCATGGTTATAGATCTCAAAACCCACTGCTTTTGAGGCAAGAGAAAATTTGAACGTTCTATCTTTGAGATGAAGCACACGGAAACCTTGAGGATAGCCACCAAAACATGATTGCAACGTGATACTAACCGTGTGACAATCCAACCGAAAACGAGCACGGCAGAAGGAAACCACCAAAGAGAATTCACGTTGACGAAAACCAGGCGAAAACACCATAGGGTGACCAAACTTTTGCTGCATGGATAGCTGGAAATCTTTACCTCGAGCAAAGTTGAGTGAAGGAGGGTCCATGGCCATCCTAGGAGCAACACTTCTCGCAAAGTAACCGGAGAAAGTTTGGTGGCTACCACCCTCAGGGTGACAAGTTGCAGTGGGGAAGTGGCCACCGGCGCCGGAGTGGCAGCCGGAGGAAGGAGGGGTGGCTGCCGGGGCCGGAGTGGCCACCGGCGGTGGTCGCCTAGGGGTCGCCTAGAGGGAGCCTTCTGCTTTTCTATGCTCATAGATGGGAGGCTTTTACCTTCATCGAAGGGGCCGAACTAGTATAACTCCCCGTGTCCCCTTGTCCAGTTTAACCCCTTTAAGCTAACCCGTTGCGATGGCTCCACGACTAAGTCCTTTCACAAGGACATCTGTCGTGAAAAACCCACGACAAAACCGTTGTTTGGCTATGTTACCGCTTTGCTCAGCCCCTCTTATAGCGTTGCTAGTTGCAGGAGAAGATGGAGTTTGTTCCTTGTTGGAACATGGATATTGTTGGGATATCATTATTATATCTTGTTTACTTTAATGCATCTATATACTTGGTAAAGGGTGGAAGATTCGGCCTTATGCCTGGTGTTTTGTTCCACTCTTGCCGCCCTAGTTTCCGTCATACCGGTGTTATGTTCCTTGATTTTGCGTTCCTTACGCGGTTGAGTGATAATGGGAACCCCTTGATAGTTCGCCTTGAATAAAACTCCTCCAGCCAGGCCCAACCTTGGTTTTACCATTTGCCACCTAAGACTTTTCCCCTGGGTTCCACGGACTCAAGGGTCATCTTTATTTTAAACCCCCGGGCTAGTGCTCCTCTGAGTTTTGGTCCAAACTAGAGCTCCTTGCAGCGCCACCTCGGGGAAACTTGAGGGTTGGTTTTAGTTGTATGGATTGCTTATCCGGTGTGACCTGAGAACGAGATATGCGCAGCTCCTATGGGGATTTGTCGGCACATTCGGGTGGCTTTGCTGGTCTTGTTTTACCATTGTCGAAATGTCTTGTAACCGGGATTCCGAGTCTGATCGGGTCTTCCTGGGAGAAGGAATATTCTTCGTTGACCGTGAGAGCTTGTGATGGGCTAAGTTGGGACACCCCTGCAGGGTTTGAACTTTCGAAAGCCGTCCGCGGTTATGGGCAGATGGGAATTTGTTAATATCCGGTTGTAGAAAACCTAACACATAACTTAATTAAAATGAATCAATCGCGTGTGTAGCCGTGATGGTCTCTTTTCGGCGGAGTCCGGGAAGAGAACACGGTCTCGTGTTATGCCTGAATGTAAGTAGCTTCGGGATCACTTCTTGATCACTATTAGCTTCTCGACTGTGCTTTGCTTCTCTTCTCGCTCTCATTTGCGTAAGTTAGCCACCATATATGCTTAGTGCTTTGCTGCAGCTCCACCTCACTACCCCTTTCCTACCTTTAAGCTTAAATAGTCTTGATCGCGAGGGTGTGAGATTGCTGAGTCCCCGTGACTCACAGATACTTCCAAACAGATGCAGGTGCCGGTGATGCCAGTGCAGGGGACGCTACCGAACTCAAGTGGGAGTTCGACGAGGATACAGGCCGTTACTATATTTCTTTTCCGGATGATCAGTAGAGGAGCCTAGTTGGGTCGATCGGGGATCTAGCATTTGGGGTTGTCTTTCTTTATTTTGGTTCCGTAGTCGGACCTTGATTGTATTCTGGATGATGTATGATATATTTATGTTTTGTGTGAAGTGGCGATTGTAAGCCAACTCTTTATCCCTTTCTTATTCAGTACATGGGATGTGTAAAGATTACCCCTCTTGTGACATGCCTGTCATGCGGTTATGCCTCTTAGTCGTGCCCCGACACGTGGGGGATATAGCCCCATCGTGGGTGTTACAAGTTGGTAATCAGAGCCTTCCCCGACTTAGGAGCCCCCTGCTTGATCGAATCGCTGACATTGTCGAGTCTAGAAGAAAATGTTTTGAGTCATAGGATCATATATATCGGGGAGTAGGATTCTTTTTACACCTCAGTCACTTCGTCGCTCTAGTGAGGCCTCGTGACGTAGAGTTTTGACTCTTCTCTCCTCAAATTTCACGAATTTTTTTAGGATCACGCGGGTATCTTGGAATTGTTCCGATGGTTTGGTGACAAGAACATTGTTCTTTGTGCCTCCTGACATTTAGGGGTTGTGGCAGTGTCCCGGGGAGTTGAGCTCTGAGGTGTTGTCATCACAATTTTATCGTTGCAGTTATGGAATACCTGAGTTCGCCGACATCGAAATTCTCTTTTATGCAGTTGTTGGTGTGATAACCTCGACACCATCCAGTACTGGGGCGGGAGTTCAGGAGTATTGCCATAACTCGTATAACGGATGCTTTTCGAAGGTTGAGGTACATGATTTCTGAAGGTTTCTTGGTTATGTGTTGAAGGATGGATACAGCTGGATGTAGGATTTGCTAGTTTTGGGTGAGATATTATGCTTCCCCTATATTCCCAACACCTGATTGCATAACCAGAAAGTTTTGGGAGTTTCATAGGTGGGAATTCAAGTAGCTCCAGTATTTCTTCCCGCAGATATTTGGTTTGTGATTGGGTAATCTTTACCAATTATCTGTTCATATCCGTACCTTGTTGATTTATTCATCTACCTCTTGTCTAAGTGGCTTCTCAACTTATGGAAGTGTGATGATTTACTTTGGAATTCATTCGTTCATTCTTGTTCGAATGTTAAGGCTATATGTTGCAATTTTGATCCTTTGATTCAGCTTGAATATATGTCTTTCAAGATGCTAACGGATGTCAACCTCTTCAGGAGATCTCCTCCTACGCGTCAGAATCCGGACCGCAATGATGGGCAACAGTCGAACCCTCCGCCACCACCTCCACCTCCAGAGGCATGGCAAGCTGTCATGGCAGCCACCAACGCCAACACTCAGATGCTTTTGCAGCTCTTGCAAGAGCGCAACCAAGGGCGAGGCAACCAAGGAAATCAAGGCCAAGGCAACAATCAGCCTCAGTTTGCTACCCTCAATCAGTTCCTCGCAAACCAGCCAAAGTCCTTCAGTAACTGTGTCGAGGCCACAGACGCCGACGACTGGCTTGTGGATATCTGCAAACATTTTGAGTGTAGCAGTGTCAGGCCTGAGGATTTTGTCAAGTTTGCTTTGTGCCAACTCAAGGATCAAGCTGCTGAGTGGTTTCAATAGTACAGAGATTCCAGAGGAGGTTGTGTTATTACCTGGGATGATTTCCGTCGAGACTTCAAAGCTCATCACATTCCACAAAGTGTTGCTGAGAGTAAGCGTGAGGAGTTCCGCAATCTCAAGAAAGGTAGCATGTCTGTTTACCAATACAATATCCTATTTCAGAGGCTCGCTTGCTTCGCTAAACAAGACGTCCCTGATGAGAAGAGCATGATTTATCAATTCGGAGGTGGCCTCGGAAAAGATCTGCAATTAGCTCTCGTGCTTTTTTCGCCGACCAAGTATGATGAATTCTACAACACGGCACTAAAGCAAGAAGCTGCTCAGCTCAAGTGTGATGCTTCTAAGAAGAGAGTCGGGGATGCATCTCAATCTTCTTCTTCAAATCAAGTGGCAGCTAAGCAACAGAAGTTCTGGTTGCCTCCTCCTCCTCCGTTCCGTCAGCCTTATCAGCAGAAGAGTAAAGGTGGCAATGGATCTTCCCACCCACACAACCCAGTCTATCAGAATAAAGCTCAGTCTCATGCTCCAAGGTCAAGTGCTCCTTATCACCGGCCGCTCTCAGAGGTTACTTGCAACAAGTGTGAGCAGAAAGGGCACTATGCAAACAAATGTTTCAACCAAAGGCGCCTTCCGCCTCCTCCTGTGAGATCTGCCAGCAATGCAGTGGTTAAGCATAATTCCAAGTTTGCAAAGGTCAACATGATGAACGCATCTCAGGCAGAGGATTCTTTAGAAGTGATCATGGGAAACCTTCCTATTAATGATATTCCTGCAAAAGTCCTTTTTGATACTGGTGCATCGCATTCTTTCATTTCAAGACCTTTTGTGGCTATGCATGATTTAGTTACTCAACTATTGTCAAGACCTTTGTCTATTGTTTGTCTGGCCCGACAAATGACTTCTCGGGTATTCGTTCTGGATTCCGTTATCAAGATGGGCGACTATAAGTTTCTTTCTTCTCCAATTGTTCTTGGGACTCGGATATTGATCTAATTCTCGGCATGGACTGGCTTTCTAAGCACAAGGCTCAGCTTGATTGTGCTGCCAGGCAGATTCAATTGACACACTCTTCTGAGGATGTGATCATCTATGCCGCTCGTGATGATACCATTCGACTGTTTTCTCTCAATGAGAAGGGCGAGTTGAATGCCATCTCTCAGATTCCAGTCGTTTGTGAATATCAAGACATCTTTCCAGAAGAGCTTCCAGGAGTGCCTCCTCACCGGCCAGTTGAATTCGTTATCGATCTTGAGCCTGGCACGGAACCTGTTTGCAAACATCCTTACAAGCTTGGACAGAAGAGTTGACGGAGCTAAAGAAACAACTCGATGAACAAGAGCGTATGGGTCTGATCAGACCGAGTTCATCTCCATGGGGTTGTGGTGTTCTTTTTGTCAAGAAGAAGGATGGAACGGAATGACTCTGCATCGACTACCGTCCATTGAACAAGAAAACAATAAAGAACAAGTATCCACTTCCCAACATCAATGGGCTTTCCGAGCAACTTAAGTCTCTGAGTTGTTGCAGGCAGGCAAGTCTGGGCACCCCTGGTCCGAGAACTCCGACAGAGACATTGCTGAGTTTTAGAAAAAAGAGAGATGTGCTCCTGTAGCTGGTTCGAATCCAAACCTAGACTATAATTATATATGGTCCTATGCTACTCTCCAAGTAATGAAACTGACATATCCAACATTCACTTCTCCTCTTCTCTACTTACTCTGCCTAGCCTCAGAATCTCTGGCCGTAGCAACCATGTCCGCTGGCGGCTTGTCCACCTGCTCTTCAGCAATCAACAACCAGATATTCGCCAAGTCGCCACCCGTACCATCGCCGGTGGGTCTCATCACACCCCGGCCGGCACACACACCGCAGACGGTTGCTAATTGCAACCCGTTGCCGTTGGTGTGGTGCCACTGCTGCAAATGCGCAGAGTCATCCGTCGCATCTCAACAACAATCCTCAACCTTGGTCGAGTCTTCTACAAATGCCCGAATCATGGGGTAATAATATGTTTAAGTGTTGTTTCACTGCTTTCAATTGTTGATTTTTTAATAGTTCGGTTGATGATCTTCCAATTTGATTCATGCAGAAAAGGGAAGATTTGTGTGATTTGTATTTCTGGAAAGTTGTTGATGTGGGGGAATGCAACTACGCTGATTATTTGGTTAGCCAAGGAATCCCAATACCAGCAGGTTGAGGTGTTGGACAAGTAACTGAAGGAACGACAGAAGAGGAAGATGCAGAGCAGAAGGTTAAAGCTACAGTTCGTCTGATCATGGCCAAGCAATAGCTGCTGAACGACCTTGAAAGCAATGAGGAGATGAAAAAGCTTGTGAAGATAATGGAAAAAATCAATGTGCTCTGTAGGATGATTGTCTCTTTATTTGTAGTGTATGTAGTTTTCGTGATGTATTCAGTTCCTTTGACATGAGCACTTTGCTGAAACTAGTATTGAATGAAACCTGTTTAGCAGGCTGGGTGTAGTGTTGTGAACATCTAATGATTTGTATTAACGAAAATTGGGGGGTATCCCATTTTGCTCATAAATAAATAAATAGCAGAAGCCCTTTTGCTAATAAATAAATAAATTAGTAGAGGCCCTGTCGGGTCAGCTTTGTTCCCACTCGAAGACGTGGAGCAAATTGCAGTCCAACAACAAAATATGTCTTCAAATACAAGTTTCATAGCCAAATATGAGTACAACTAAACAACAATGTCATCTTGTTTTAGTCGTCATAAGATCACCAAACACAAATCAACATACATAATAACTGATGCTCTCAGAGCAAAATAGTAAACAACAAGTTCATCAGGTTTCAGTTGTCATAGCAAACACAATTTCACATAGTAGATAAAAAATGTCTTCTGACAGGCAAATAAGACAAAATCAATCTAATAATCATCCGCAGCAGCAGCGTCAACATCTTCGCCATGTGTATCAGTCTGAATCATAATTCCCCCTAGTGTCATCTTCTTCTTCATCCTCAGTGTCCTCGAACATTGGCGTATTATTGATCAACTCTTGTATGTCCACAGCCCGAAAGGTAATCATTTCGCCAGCATAATGGACATGATGGTTCTCAAAGATATTAGGAACATTTATGGAATCCTCTACATCAGGAGCAGTGTAAGCATCATCTTGTTGTGCAACTTCATTAAACAAATTCCTCTGCTCAAACCTTTGCAATACTCTTCAGTCATCGCTACAAGCGAATGTGTCTTCCAAGAAAAATATCTGTGTTGCTTGATTTGCCAAAATATAAGGCTCGTAGGTATGGTACGCCACCTTGACATTGGTGGATTTGAAATAATCATCAGCTCTGGGTTTTGCGATCCTGGAAAACAGGTTTTACCAACGATAGCACAACAGAACCACACGCTGATGAACCTCTAAACTGGAGATGTACTGCAACTGAACAATGTCTATTATGTTAGCATGCATTTCAGTTGTCTCTTCGCCGTACTTATCCATGCTCATGATGGCACTATTTTGTGTCTTCTTGCCTTAGTCGCATGCAAGGGTGTTGTAGTGCACATCTCCAACAACGCAAGATTCATAATGTCTTACCCGAGAATCAGGACCCATTGCTAGTGCGTAAAGGGCATCATTAACTGCCTGCCCATCCTCCCACATCTTCTTAACCTATGGTTAGAAAAAAGACAACCTGATCATCTTATGTACTCAATATATTAAAAAAACTGATGTTGCAATTCAAAAGCTTACATGGCTCCTGAACCATTTCGCAAATCCCGCCATAACCAGTTTGTCAGTGTTTCTTGGATTTTGCGGCAGTAACTCCTTTTTGTAAATGCTGCACAACATAGTGATCGCGTCAAACATCTAAATATATAAGAATGTGCTGCAAGTTTAGTAGATTATGATGTATAAGCTAAAATACTTTGCACTTACTCGATATATGGTAGAATCTCAGGATAGTTATTCAATACATACCAAACCATTTTGTCAAAATCTTTAGGTTTGTCGTCTTGTCAACCATTCCCTGTAACTAGAACAGAACAGTCGAAAACATTGACCCGTGATTGTCTTCACCCACCTCTTTGCTAAGCTGATCAACTATTTCAATGTATTTTGAGCAGAATGTCAACGCTTCTCATGAAGCACAGACTAGCGAGACCCAAATCCGTGCGTGTAGATGGCCCGATCTTTCACGGCGGTGCTTGATCAACAGTTCATCCCCCTGTTCCTCCTCGCACCCTTCAAGATAATTTTCACTCGCATAAAAAAATACATGATTGAAAATAATGACCCCCTTGGATCAGCACATAGGCATCGATGTGATGATCAACCCTCCGTCGCTAGTAACTTTCCATGATGGGAAAATCACGGATAATGCACAAGATATGGCCGCCCGTAAGTCGGACGTTTTCTGTATATGTCATACTCGAAATAACACTCAAAACTAATCTCCCCTTTTAGAATGGCCGAATCCATCCTCTTATATGGCTCGGCTCTCGTATGGTTAAACCGAAAGTAATAAAGATCTAGACTCTAAAAGGAATCATATTATTTTAATGACTAATTCTAGCAGAAGCCAACTAACGTACTCCTACTTCTCTAGCTAGCACAAACTCAAAAGTAAATATATCCCTTGTCTTCTATTTAGATGTGGACTCCAAGACACCATCTTAATTTGCATGCAGCGTGATCTTGCTATGCAAACTGAGATCAATGAGGCTGATTCTTATAAAATCAGGAGGCATGCGGAATGTCGGTTTACCTCTGCAGGCTCCGATTCCTCATGGTTGTTTCTGCATGGTCTTCTGTCGCATATTTGGTGCACCTCTTGCACCGTATTTTTTCCTTGACACAAAATTTTTCGTTTGTCACATGCATTACGTGAATTATCTTTCTCTCTCAGTTGCACAATAGATAAACTGTGTCGCGATAAAACTTTAGCAATCCCGGGTCCACAAACCTCACGTATTTTTCCTTCTTTGCCTTGATGCACTTTACGTGGGATCATAGACTCTTTTTCTTTTCGAGCCTCTCTAGAACAACACTGAACATAATCAACCATTCCACTAAATAACTCATTGCTCAAATCCTTAACCGGTTTAGTTATATTAGCATCAATAATGAACGGTGCCATGCCCTTATCATCCTCCCTCCCTTCAAACGAAACCGTCCTCAGTTTCGAGTTTATTCTCGATACAGTTAATTTTTCTGGAGTGTGCAGTTCTATTTTGATCACAAAATCTGCCATTGGTTTCAGTACGTGTCACCTTCCATCATGCATGAATGTGTATGTGTTGGATTTTCCTGCATGCACTGCGTCATGATCGAACTGCCATGGTCTTCCTAATAGTAACAGACAAGCGTCCATTGGCAAGACATCACAATCCACCTTGTCCATGTAATCTCCAATAGAAAATGACACACGTACCATATGCGTAATCTTTAATTTTCCAGAGTTGTAGAGCCACTCCATGTGGTGCGGTTGCGGGTGTCACCACATGGACAAACCCAATGCCTGCACGAGATCTTTTCTAATGGCGTTTGTAAAGCTGCCACCATCAATTATCAACTTGCAAGCACAATTCTTGATTTTACATCGTGTTTTAAAAACACTCCACCGCTGTCCTGTTGCACTAGCATCTTTCGGCACCTTTTCTACCAATAGAGTTATCTCCTTCATTGGTGCACCAACTTCTTCTTTTACCTTTTCCTTCTCTTCTCTTATTTTTTGCAAACGGTCTTTGCAATCTACCAAGAACACATCCACTGGCGTAGGAATAAAACAAATTTGTTGGCCCTTCCATGATACAGAATAACTATTTTTCTTGACATCCTGAACAGCCCCAATGCGTTTGCACCATGAGTTCCCTAGTAGCAGATGACACCACACCATGGGCATAGGAGAAACGTGAAAAAATTCCACACAACAATATTTCCCCAAAGTAAAAATTAGCAAAATCTAGTGCTTAATTTGGATTTCACCTTTCAAGCACCTCAGCGTGTATGGTCTTTCAAGAGGTGTCATCTTCAGCGCCAATTTTTCCACCACCTCATTGCTCACCATATTGACCGCAGTACTCTCATCGATTGCCAGATTGACACGTCGTTCGTTCACAATGCAACGAGTGTAAAAAAGAATGACCTCACCAATGCCTTCCTCTTCCATCAATATGTTCCTGCTCAACATGTTGATGCTCGCCTCCGCAGACTATATTGCAAATTGAATCGCCATGACTAACCTTAGCTCTGAATACCACTTGATGAAGCACAGACTAGCGAGACATTAATTCATGCATGTAGATTGCCCGATCTTTCACGACGACGCCTGATCAAGAGTTCTTCCCCTCTTCCTCCTCGCAACCTTGAAGATAATTTTCACTCGCATACGAAAATACACGAATGAAAATAATGACCCCCTTGGATCAGCACGTAGACGTGGATGTGATGATCAACCCTCCGTCGCTAGTAACTTTCCACGATGGGAAAATCACAGATAATGCACAACATATGGCCGCCCGTAAGTCAGACGTTTTTTTGTATATGTCTTACTCGAAATAAAACTCAAAACTAATCTCCCCTTTTACATTGACCGAAGCCAGCCTCTTATATGGCTCAGCTCTCGTACGCTTAAACAGAAAGTAATAAAGATTTGTACTCGAAAAGGAATCATATTATTTTAATGACTAATTCTAGCAAAAGCCAACTAACGTACTCCTACTTGTCTAGCTAGCACTAACTACAAAGGAAATCTATCTCTTGTCTTCTATTTAGACGTGGACTCCAAGACACCATCTTAATTTGCATGCAACGTGATCTTGCCATGCAAACTGAGATCAATGAGGCGATTCTTATAAAACCAGGAGGAGTGCGGAACATCGGTTTTACCTCCACAGGATCCGGTTCCTCATGGTTGTTGCCGCATGGTCTTCTGTCGCATACTTGGTGCAGCTCTTGCACCGTATTTTTTCCTTGACACAATATTTTTCGTTTGTCACATGCATTACGTGAATTATCTTTTTGTCTCAGCTACACAATAGATAAAATGTGTCGCGATAAAACTTTAGCAATCCCAGGTCCACAAACCTCACGTATTTTTCCATATTTTCCTTGATGCACTTTACGTGGGATCATAGCCTCTCTAGAACAACACTGAACATTATCAACCATTCCACTAAATAACTCATTGCTCAACTCCTTAATTGGTTCAATTTTATTCGCATCAACAATCAACGGTGCCATGCATGTATCAGCTTCTGTAGGAATGTAGGCCTCTACAATGTAGGCCTCTGCAATGGAACCCTTGGGTCTAGCTTTGTTCCTAACATAGCCCTTGAAAGTGCCTAGCCACCTTTCAGTTGGGTATATCCAGCCATACTATAGTGGACCTCTAAGTAGTGCCTCATTAGGTAGATGAACAACCAAATGCACCATCACATCAAAGAAGGCTGGAGGATATATCTTCTCAAGGTCGCATAGGATAGTTGGTATCTTGTGTCTAAGACGCTCCAAAGCATCTATCATGATATTTCTACTTCAGAGTTCCCTGAAGAATTTTCACAACTCTACAACTGCTCTGTAAAAGTCAGGCCTTTGAAGTAGCATGTGGTTGTCATGAGTTTTCAACCCTTTTACCTTGTTTCCATCCGCACTGACTCTCCTTTCAAGCTTGGAAGAAAATCCATGAGGGAATCTCACACATGATTGGACCTCGCAAAATTATTTTCTTTTTAGCTTGTCCAAGATGTGCACAGCTGGTGCCATATCCAGTGGTTTACCTTCATCTTCCACCTGCAAATCCTTTCCGATACCCAGGTGTGTCAAATCAATCCTAGATTTTAAGGTATCTTTCATCTTGCCTTCAATATTAAGAAGTGTGCCAATAATGTTGTCACATATATTTTTCTAGATGTGCATCACGTCAAGATTATGCCGTAGATCCAAATCATTCCAATACTCCAAGTCCCACAAAGTGGACCTGCGGGTAAACAATAATCTCTCTTCTTCCCTGCCACGCTTCCTTTTCCCGCTACCATTATTAGGATGGTTTCCTGGTGTAATATGCATGACCTTCTCTAATTCCACTTGCAACTCATCGGCGGTGAGTCTGTTTGGCGCATCATGGTTTTCATGCTTTGCATTGAACACATATCTTTGGTATTTTTTAGGACACGACTTGTCCTTGGCAAGGAAATGATGGTGTCCAATGTAACATATCTTGCTAAGTATTGCCTATGACAATGGATTCCTGTCATAGTGAACACATGCATTGTAACCATATGTCGTTCTCCCTAACATAGTGCCCAAAGCCGGATAATCATGGATGCAACAAATTATAATTGCATGCAGAAAGAAATCAGCGGTCGGCTGCTATATAGGTCTCGAGTGAGAACACCCCTCCATAGCTGTTGAAGTTCCTCCACAAGTGGCTCCATGAATAAATCAAAATCCTTTCCAGGACTTTTTGGACCTGGTATGAGCAAGGCCATCATGTAGTTTGATTCTTTGAGGCATGTTGTAAGGGATAACAAGCATTGGCCACATGCTATATGTGGCGCTCTGGTGGGAAAATGGGTTAAATCCATTTGAAGCTTCTCCAGTCACTACCATGATATGGATGGCTCATTACATTCAGATCTCTGTACTCCTGGTTCCTAGAATGCCATAGTACATCCTCTCTTGTTTCAGCATCATGAAACAACCTCTGCAATCTTAGTATAATTGGAAAATGTCTTAGAACATTATGAGGAATTCTCTTCACATCATCGCCATCTTTCCATCTTGATGATTTGCATTTTGGGCATTCACTTAAGTTGGCATAATCCTTCCGAAACAAAACACAATTATTCTTACAAACATGGATCATATCATATCCAATTCCAACTGCACGAAGGAAATTCATCATTTTATTGTAGGTGTGTCGCTGCTCAGACTCATCTGGGAAAGATTTGCGGAAAGAAGCCAACATCGCATCGAATGATTTGTTGGTCATCCACTGGATGTCTTCACCTGAAGAAAGGTGACCATAGCTTAGAATACTAACAGCTTATTTCCTGGGGTGACAGCCACGTCGCATTGTTCCAACATGCGGGCTCACCATTTTTCTTCTGCAGGTAAAAGTTCACGAAATGCACGAGCATTTCGTAGCATTGTTTCAATGTTGGTCAAACTCACTGGCTCCTCCACCACCTCCTCCTCCTCCTGTTGCACCTGAGCATCAGGCATATCAAGATGGTGATCTGCTACTTCCACATAGTCAATAACATTAACATTCACAGCTTCACCACGATGAACCCACCTAGTATATGTGACCGACATACCATACAAGTGTAGATGAGTTTGCACAGTTGACTGGGGTCTTGTAACTGAATTCATACAACTGATACATGGGCAGAGCACATCTAATTTCGGACCACCGTACTCAGCTATGATGAAGTTCAAGAAGTTTTCAACCACCTCGACATACGCAACAGAGAATCTTCGACCAGAAGTTATCCAAGTCATGTCCATATGTTAGACATACAAATTAATTCTTCTACTAGATATTACAGGAAAAACATATATGCTTTTTATGAAGTCCAAAAAACATACCTAGGTCGATGTCTAAAGCTATGGCAAGATATTTGGACAAGCAGATCTAAGTAACAAAATATATGTAAAGCTAACTCAGCAAACATATTTGAGTGCTAAATTATGGCAGGCTGTTTCAGCAGTCAATGAGGCCGAGCACACAACCATCGAAGGCCATCTCACCAACAAAGATCGACTATAAAATGATGTAGAGCCATTTCACCTAACAGATTGGCTACTAGACCATGGCAATCTCTATCACAATAAATATATGGCAAGATATTTTAGCAACTAATCGGGGATGGCATGCCATCTCAGCTAAGAAGATTGAGTGCAGAACATGGCAAGGAAGCTTTTCAAGGAGAGCACATTGACTATAAACTACTTTGGCAAACAGTGAGATTAGCATCATCTATCAGCTAACATTCAACGCTTCTAGAATGCGCGTACCATGGGAGAAGTTGACCACCGTGCGCCTCCACAAGAACGTCGCCAGTGGTGGCAGCCCGGCTAGAGGATGGCAGTCTATGAGAGTGTACTATGGGAGCGAGAGGATCGCCTTGCGTACCCTCGACGAACTGCGGCGCCAACGTATCGGCGCGGCGGGGAGGGCGGCTTTGGCGGAGCGAATGAAGTGGAGGGGGCGGGGGGAGGGGGTTTGGGGAATATTATTGGCTAGTTGGATGAAGGGCGGTTGAATTTGGGATTTGGGGGGAATTTTGGGGGGGGATTCGCACGGTGGGCGGGGGAGTTTGGTGGATGGTTGGTTTCTCCAAGTGCGGTCCCACGTGTCATTGAAGAGGCAAGCCAAAGTGTGTTCCGTTTGCGTGAGCCGTGTGGAGGACCGACCATGTGAGGGGTGCAATGCGACCGCGACATGCGTGCTGTGAGTGTACCGCATTTTTTCCTTTTAAACTTGGTGCTTCGCGCGACCCATCGATGCTACTACTAGTAATCCGGTAATCCCGAGCCCAAGGCGCGCTCGGACTTGGCTTCGAGGCGAATCCAAAGGGCAAGTGCGGAGCGCTGCGGGCCCCAACAGCCTGCGGCCTCATTTGATGCATGGCGGTCGATTGGAAGTGGGCGTCTCCGCTTCCCCATGCAGCCTTGATATCCGCCTGGCTAGGCAGCCACCGTGACTTACACAGTTATCCCCCCATTGCTGGTGACGCACCCCTCCGACTCTCCTGCCTTTCCGGAACAATAACCTCCCCTTCTAGTCTGTCCTGAGCTTGGCCCTCCTTGTTGCCATGGCGCCCCGACGAATGCAGAAGAGAAGAAGTCTTCAGCCGGGCCGCCCCCAGCCGTTGAACCCGCCGTTGGCGGGTCACTGGTGCTCAACCAGGAAGCCATGGACAAGGTTCGCCCTGCGCTTGCCGCTGACTTCAACGAATGGGGGAGGACGGCGGCCTGGCCCGCATCTCACACCTCCGTCGACAGGACAGCCACCGAGGTTCCATTCTTCATCGACGCCCTGTGGGCTGGCCTGGTTCCTCCTTTCTCTGCCTTTTTCAACGTCGTGCTCTCCCACTATCAGATCTATGTGTTGCACCTGGATCCCCAATCAGTATCCCTTCTTGCCTTCTTCTCTTTCGTTTGTGAGGCCATGGTGGGCATTCCCCCTTCCGTGGCCCTACTGCGCCATTTCTTCTTGCTGCACCTGACTAGCCCTCGGCAGTTCTCGAGATGCTTGAGCTTCCAGGCCATGGCTGCGATGGCTAGCTCGGGGATTGATTTTGTGCTTCCATCATCCACAAGCGAGTTTCGGGCACGGTGGGTGTATGTGGACGTCGGTGTGCTCAGCCCCTTGCTCTCGTCCCCCTCGGCGCCCCCCATTCCCAGCTCCGGCTGGGGCCACGAGAAGCTCGCTGACCCCCACCTTGCCTTCGTGTGACTCCAGTTGAAGAGGCTGAAAGATCTCAGCGTGAACTGCGCCCATGGTGATGAAGGAGTTCCTCCGACGCCGCATCACCCCACTCCAGCGCCATTCCCGGCCGATGTGGGTCCTGTCCGGTAGCAAGGATCGCATAAGGCTTCAGGAGTCAGGGCTTCCGCTCGAGGCGCAAAGAACGATGCTCGAGGTCCTAGCAGGTGACCCCTCGCCGGCCGATATGCCACAGGAGGGTTGTCTTCTGTACTGCTGCTCTAACAAGGTGGAATTCGCGGGGCAGATGCCCCCCTCGATGAATGGGGGTTGCGTCCAGTTGGCCTTGAAGGGCCATGTGAGAACCCTGTCTCCGTGGTCCCCCTCCTTGTCGCCGCGCTGAACTTTCCCCAAGAGTGGACGCAGGGGGGCGAGCACCGCTTGAGGCTGGAGGCACGGTTGCTGAGGCGTCGACGCCGCTCGAGGCTCCCGAGGTGCCATCCCCGGGAGCCCATGACTCTTGCCTGGGGTGACAGCTGAGGGGGCGATGCAATCCGCTGCTCCTGAGGCCGAAGCTTCCGAGGTCTCAGCAGGCCATCATGAGGCGGTGCCCTAGGGCTCTCCCCAGCCCAGCACTCCCAAGGCCGTCTCCTCGGGAGCCTCACCAACCGTGCCCCGCGCTAGTTGCCGCGTCCAACGCTTCGGCCGGCTCCGTCTGGACTTCGATGCGCTCCGCAAGAGGAAAGGGTCCCCAAGCTGCAGTGATGCCTTCCGGCCATTGAAGCGGAGGAAGTATGTCGCCATAGACGAGTGAGTACCTTATCTTTGTGATTTCTCCAGTGCTGCTTCCCCTTCTGACAGTGGCTCCTCAGGGTCCCTTCTGCTAAGGCGGCGAAGTCTCCTGGGAAGCAACCTTCTCCTGCCTCGAATTCCCCGCTGGCCTTGAGCGCCCAAAGCCAGCATGCCGCACCTAGCGCGGGGTCGGCCGGAGAGGTAAACATGCTAGCCTGGCGCCTGGAGCCCGCGCCTTTGCCGTCTCTCCTTCGCGGCCTCGCCTGGGGTGCGGCAAGTGTGCCTAGGGATCCTCCTCTGGTTGTGGACGGCGGCTGGATGACCTCGATCCAGGCTCCTTCGTCAAGCAATGGGCCTCAACCCATCCGGGCCCCTGCCAAAGCCCGGTCGGCGTCCCGGGAGGCGCGAGCCCCGAGCCCCCTGCCGAAAGGGCGTGTGCCGCTTCAGATCCCGTCGGCTACCCCCGCTGCGGGGGACGGACCCGGTTGCGCGCTTAAGTTTGCGCACGAGCGGAATGTTGTCCGCCACGAGCTCTTCCAGGAGGCAATGGTCACGATGAGCCAGCTCGGCGGAGTCCTTGCGGACATTGACGCTCGCCTTGAAGCCAAAGGCCTCCGGCTGGTGGAGGAGTGGCATTGCCTGAAGGTGGCTCTCAACCTCGGGTGCCTCCATCGCGAGCATGCCAATGCGAAGGCCGAGGAATCCCTGGCAACCTCGCGAGAGGCCAGCGCCCGGGCCTTGGAGGAGGCCAGGGAGGCAGACAATCGCCGCACGGACGCCGAGGAGTGCAGGCGGGAGCTCCAGGCCTTGAACGCCTCCCTGGAAGGGCAAGTGGAGGCGCGAAGAGTTGCCCTGGCGTCGATGAAGGGCGCTCCGTCTGACGAGGAGGAGATCATGATGCCCGAGGAAGCACTATTGCTGGAGGCCACGGAGCGCAGCCTTGAACTTGAGCAGTTGGAGATGAGGGAGCGCCAACATGCCCAAGCAGAGGATGCTGTCGGCGCGCGCGAGGCCAGGGCCCAGGAGGAGGTCGACCGTAGGGTGGCCGAGGCTCGCACGGATCTTGTTGGCAGGTACGAGCTGAAGTTGAAGCTCGTGGAAGCCGAAGGTGTGGGCAGGGCCGCTACCCTCAGGTTAGGGCTGGCTGAGGTGGAACAGCGTGAAAAAGATGCCGTAGCCGGCCTGATCTTGGTGCGGGCTGAGCTAGCCTCCGCCCATGCAGAGCTGCTCTCTCTTCAGTAGTGGGTCGTCAGTGCTGAGTCCTTCGCGCAGCAAAGCAGGGAGGAGGCACTTCGTCGGCAGACGCTGCTGCGCGAGCACGCTCCCATGCTTCGGGACCTCAGGACAAAGGCCAACCGGGCGCTTGGTACCATTTGCGATGAGCATGCCCCTCATCCCCATGCCGAGGATTACGGCAGCCATCTTCGCTTCTTCACTAATGTTGTGATGCACCTAGAGAGCCGTGCTGAGAGGGCTCGCGAGCTTGTGGACGAAAGGAGCCGAGGCGTTCTCGGGCGTGCATTCTCCCGCGTCTTCAGCCATCTCCTGAACACCAATCCGGACTTTGATTTTGCCGCCGCCATTGCCCTAGTGCCCGTGGTCATCCGGGGAAACCTCGCGCACTGGGTGGACGACAATGTGGACGCTCTAGTTAGGGCATTTGCTTCTGATGATGACGTGGTGGTGGTCGTGGCGGATGAGGGCGAAGTAGTCGATGGCAGTGCAGCTGATGGCGGTGTATACAGCGACAGCGACGGCGCCAGCAGCCTGTCCGGAAGCGATTTGGGGGCGAGGAGATCGATATGTCCGGATGAGCCCTCGCTCCTTTATTTTGAACCTGCATGCAAAAGCTTGGGTACGGCCCCTCACGATGTAAGAGCATTTTGGAGAGGGGAAGCCCCTCATGTAAATAGACTACTACTTCATTCCTTAGGCTAAGCTTGAAGCATGCTTTCGGGTGCTCGCAACCCCCCTTGGGGGCTTGATGCCATAACTTACTTTGGTTTAGCCAAGCTTCAAACCGGTTTGGCTATTGTGGACGTGCATTCCTTTTGAGAGAAGCCCCTCACGAGCTTGCAAGGTTTTGGTTTCCTGAGGGGTCCGCCGGTCCTCCCGAGGGGGCCTCGCGAAAAGCGAGCGCCAGTAATGGTGAGATGCGCGCGTAGTGCGTGTGCACCGCTGCCAGCCCCCGCTGGCGAGGCTTTCGAAAGGGGGGAAGATAGCAGACGTAAATCTCAAACAAAACACTAATCCAGAAACTCAATAAATCAACGCGAACAAGAAAGGATGCCCCCTGCGATTGCCAATGGAAATGCAACTTCAAATTCAAGATCAAAAGATGCGAGTCTGAGCTACAGAAAAGAGGTCAAAAGCAAATGGTCGCGTCCGGCACCTAGCTAGTCTTCTTGTCTTCTAGTCGTCGATACTTCTCACTAGCGCGGAGCTAAGTGCTCTCACAGGCCTTGAGCATAGTCATTGGGGGACAGTGTCGACGGCCAGCGCGGAGCATGGTGCTTCCACTAGGACGTGGGCGGGAGGCCCCGAGGCCCGAGGGCGGCACTCCGGAGACTCCGGGGCGTGTACAACACCACTCATTATTATGTGAGAGTGTCACGAGCAGAGACCTTCACAGGAGTGAGCCTTACTTCATATCGCCAGGCGATGGCCCCGCCTTGCGCCGCCCTCGACCACCGTTGGGGCATCTGGAAAGCAGGACGATATCAAGGGGCAAAGGGGATGCTAGCGGTGCCCTCGGCGACAACATGCCATCTGCCGGGGAAGGCTCGCCAGTGCCTCCCCGACAGAGGACCTACCTCTAGGAGACGCCTTGCTCCATACAATGCGGGGAGGGGCCTTGCTCCCGGCTCCTCCCCGCAGCCCCCAGTGCGCTTCCCCTGGCGAGAGGGGGGTTGTCGTGCTGGGGTCGTCATCCACCGCTGTGACCTGATTCACTTGCGACCCATGGTTAGTGTAAGCCTGCTCCTGAGAGATTAGTGGTACCCTGTACCTGTTGTCGCCGGCATGGTCGGCGAGGCTCCTGGGCGGCTCCTGGAAGGCCTCAGCTTCCAGCGTCTCCTCATCCCAGGACGACTCGAGGAACGAACCGGGGTCGTCTTCCGGTGTGTACTCCTGGTCCATCATGTAGGGCACATATGCCTCTGGAGCCGTCGCCCTGGAAACCTCGTTGAGGTGCCCCACGCTCCATGTCGCTTGGCTCAGCGCGCCGGGATGGTAGGGCAGCATCCTGCCGCGATCGTGGGTGGCGATGCTTACGCCTGCGCCCATTGGGGGAGGCACGGGTTTGGTGGGGTGTCCGGAGCCGCTGGTAGCGCTGGTGCTGACAAAACCTACTGGTGCACCTGGGGGTGCGCGGGCGTGACGAGACCCACTGTGCGATCCGGCCGCAGCCTGAGGCGTAAGCAAGGAGTAAAAAGGCGGCGCACCCCTGGCTGCAGCGTCTAACAGCTCGGCAACACGCTCCAGCAACGCATCCCGACCGCTCTCCATCAGTCGGCATCGCAGCAGCTCCCGCTCCACCGTGAGCGCGACCCTCATGTTCGCTTGTTCCTGTCGAGAGTGCGGCACCGTCGCCACGGCATAGCTTGAGGCCCTTGCGGCAGCCCGTGTCGGATGTGGGGTTCTGGCAAACCCTTAAGGTTCGAACACTGGGGTGCACGCGGAGTCTTTCCTTCCCACCAATCAACGCCCTAGCTCACTAAGATCTCGCGGACGAACTCGACGAACTCAACACAAAAAGACACAAGATTTATACTAGTTCGGGCCACTGTTGTGGTGTAATACCCTACTCCAGTGTGGTGGTAGTGGATTGCCTCTAGGGCTGATGATGAATAGTACAAGGGAAGAACAGCCTCCTGAGGTTGAGGTGTTCTTAAGCTTGGTGAGCTTGTGTGTGTGTGGGTGGACTGAATGATCCATCCTCCTCAAAGGTGGTGGCTAGTCCTATTTATACTGGCCCTGGTCCTCTTCCCAAATATCGAGTGGGAAGGGAGCCAACAATGGCGGGCTAATTCAAAGAGGGGCAGCTAGTACAAGCTATCCTGACAAAAGAGGTCTTCGCCTGCCAAAGGCTCTGGTGGTGACGCCGTCTTGGGCTCCACGATGACCTCCGTCTTGCCGTCCTCCTCGTCTTGGTCTCGTTGCACCAATATAGAAACCTTTGCCTCGGTACTCTTCGCCTGCGCTTGCCTCCTTAGCACCAAAGATTAAACAAGGACGTTGCGCGCGCTGGCGCCCGCCTGGTGCCCGCCTGGTATCGTGCGTCATGGCTCATGTCACGAGGGTCTCGTGAGGTTTGCCCCGCCTTAATATCTCCTCTCCTCGCCAGCCTGCCTAGCTAGGCTACTCCCAAGGAGATCTTGCGTCGTCTGCTTCGCGAGCCTTGGCCCCTCGCGAGGGTCTTGGATGCTTTGTTGGTGATGATGGGCCATACGACCTGCTGGCTCAGCCACGCCACGGGCCGTAGGCAGGCAAGTCTAGGGACCCCCATTCCCAGAACGCCGACAGTAGCCCCCGAGCCAAAGGTGCACTCGGGCTTGGCTTCGCGGCGAAGCCAAGGGCCGAGTACGCAGAACCGCGGGCCCCCAAAGCCTGCGTCTCCGCTTCCACACGCTGCCCCGGCAACTGCTTGACCTGACAAAAAGGCTGGCGCAGGCAGCACTTGCCTTTGTGTAGGATCAGAAGTATGTCTAGAGGGGGGGTGATTAGACTACTTGATCAAATAAAAACTTAACATTTTCCCAATTTTAGTTCTTGGCAGATTTTAGCTATTTTAGGACAAGTCAAGCAATCATCACACAATTCAAGCAAGCATGCAAAGAGTATATTGGCAGCGGAAAGTAAAGCATGCAACTTGCAAGAATGTAAAGGGAAGGGTTTGGAGAAATCAAACGCTATTGGAGACACGGATGTTTTTCCCGTGGTTCGGATAGGTGGTGCTATCCTACATCCACATTGATGGAGACTTCAACCCACGAAGGGTAACGGTTGTGCGAGTCCACGGAGGGCTCCACCCACGAAGGGTCCACGAAGAAGCAACCTTGTCCATCCCACCATGGCCATCGCCCACGAAGGACTTGCCTCACTAGCGGTAGATCTTCACGAAGTAGGCGATCTCCTTGCCCTTACAAACTCCTTGGTTCAACTCCACAATCTTGTCGGAGGCTCCCAAGTGACACCTAGCCAATCTAGGAGACACCACTCTCCAAGAAGTAACAAATGGTGTGTTGATGATGAACTCCTTACTCTTGTGCTTCAAATGATAGTCTCCCCAACACTCAACTCTCTCTCATAGGATTTGGATCTGGTGGAAAGAAGGTTTGAGTGGAAAGCAACTTGGGGAAGGCTAGAGATCAAGATTCATATGGTAGGAATGGAATATCTTGGTCTCAACACATGAGTAGGTGGTTCTTTCTCAGAACATATGAGTTGGAAGTGTAGATGTGTTCTGATGGCTCTCTCCTCGAGTGAAGAGGGGGTGGAGGGGTATTTATAGCCTCCACACGAAATCCAACCGTTACACACAATTTACCAATCTCGGTGGGACCGAATCAAAAAACTCGGTCGGACCGAAATAGTAAACCTAGTGACCGTTAGTGATTTTCGGTGGGACCGACATGCAACTCGGTAGGACCGATCTGGTTAGGGTTAGGGCATAACGTAATCTCGGTGAGACAAATTACACAAACTCGGTGAGACCGATTTTGGTAATTAGCTAACCAGAGAGTTGGTCAGGCAAACTCGGTGGGACCGATTTGCTCTTTCGGTGAGACCGAAAAGTTACAAAAAGGTAACAGAGAGTTTACATTGCAATCTCGGTGGGACCGATCCGCTCTTTCGGTGAGACCGAAAAGTTACGAAAGGGAAATAGAGAGTTTGCAATCCCATCTCGGTGAGACCGAGATCCCTATCGGTAGAACCGAATTGCTAGGGTTTGGCAGTGGCTTATGACAAGTGAAACTCGGTGGCGCCGGATATAAAGAATCGGTAGGACCGAGTTTGGCTTAGGGTTTAGGTCATATGTGGATATGGGAAAGTAGCTGAGGATTTTGATGACAAGTGAAACTCGGTGGCGCCGAATAGGAAGAATCGGTAGGACCGAGTTTGGCTTAGGGTTTAGGTCAAATGTGGATATGGGAAAGTAGTTGAGGGTTTTTGGAGCATATCACTAAGCACATGAAGCAAGAGGCTCATTAAGCAACACCTCATCCCTCCTTGATAGTATTGGCTTTTCCTAAAGACCCAATGTGATCTTGGATCACTAAAATATAAAATGAAGAGTCTTGAGCTTTTGAGCTTGAGCCAATCCTTTTTCCTTAGCATTTTGAGGGTTCCACTTTCACATCCATGCCATGCCAATCATTGAGCTTTCTTGAAATAATCATCTTGGAATAGCATTAGCTCAATGAGCTATATGTTGTTATGAATTACCAAAACCACCTAGGGATAGTTGCACTTTCAATCTCCCCCTTTTTGGTAATTGATGACAACATATAGATCAAAGCTTCGACAAATGATAATAAGCATGAAATATATCGTCGCTTTGAGAAGTATGTGATAAGTAAGAGCTCCCCCTAAATTTGTGCATATTTAAGATTTTCTTTGGACTGCAAATGCACAAGGAGTTAGAGTCATGGTTTACTCTTCCATGTCACATACATCTTGGTGGAGCGCTTAAAATGATAAGAATGAAATACATGCACTCATCAACAAGAAAAGTGAATGATCACATAAGATAGATAAGATAATAGCATTAAGTGTAGCTTATGATCAAACACATGATCATCAATGTCTCACAGGCATAACGACATAGTATCTCAAGCACTCAAAAGCAAAAAAAGTTCGAAAAACCACCAATGAAGAAAGAGAGAATAAAAGCAACACTCTCTCTCTCGAAGCCTATGATCTATACATTTTCTCCCCCTTTGGCAACAAGTTACCAAAAAGTTCCTAGAAAATGCATAGTGCTAAATCAACACTCAGGCTTGATCTTCAGGTGGTGGTGGAGTCCGGATCACTCCAAGGACGAAGGCTTCCGTAGACGCTGAAGTAGATGCTGGAGTTGGAGCTGAGGTAGATGCTGGAGCAGGTTGGGCTGGTGCTACGGCTGGAGATGAGGCGGTTGCTCTTGTGTCAGGAACTGGCACTGCAGACAACCTCGGACCTCGTGGCACTCTGGCAAAGGCATCAGTTGTAGCCTTCCCTTTCCTCTCCTGCATGTCATCTTGGAGCTGCTCCACTGCAGTCTGAATCTCTGTCACCTTGATATCCAAGTCACAGAACTTTTGTTCTACGATTCTCTCTAGGCTTGCCTGGTTCTAGAATTTTCGAATCAAACCTAATCTACGAGTTCATTGACTGGATAGAAGTTTATCAAATGTGGCTAGAATCAATATGATCACAATGTGCTAGGAATCGGATTGGGGAATAGCACAAAGATTGAGTCCATACCCTAGTTCGGCGGAGACTCGCTACGACGGCAACGGCGGGGTAGAATTCCCGTTGACGGCGACGGAGACCAGCGACTGGAGGCGGCTGGCAGCGAGAAGACGATCCGGAGACCACGTTGGCAGAGCAGGCTATCGCGCAGGCGAAGGGGTTCGAAGAAATTTCCAAATTTTTGCGCGTGACTATATATAGCCCGACCCTGTCGGTGTGACCGAGTGGAACAACTCGGTGGCACCGAGATGCAAAACTGTAGACAGTTATTGCAACTCGGTGTGACCGAAAGGTTCAAATCGGTTGCACCGAGATCGAAAACCTAGATCAACTTAATGATCTCGGTAAGACCGAAAGTGGGGTATCGGTCAGACCGAGAATCACAAAGAGGTTTTGGAAGTTTAAGTCTATGACGAATCGGGGACTCCGAGTGCTCCTCACACAGAGTGGTTCGAATCTGACTTGATCAAATTTTGTGATGTAGCATGAATAGAGTTTGAGACGAGAAAAGCATAGATAGCTAGAGGAGGTTCTTAGGCATTCTTGTCCATCCACTTGGCAAAAGGAAATAAAACCAAACAATCAAAACAACAAGTGGATGTCCTCGAATGAGTAAAATATGCAACCAACATCCTCACACAATAAGATGGCAATTGAAATATGTGACAAAGCATGCACAACCAATTCTAGCATCTATCAAGCAATTTGCGATGACTAGGTCATCTATATATGAGTATATTGACTTAGGAGTTAAGTGAGAACACTTGATCATAGGTCATACTCATCGTTTAAGCTCAAGTGGGGTTACCACTTTTACATAAAGCATTGTTGTGTTCACATCTTTAGAGTTGCTTTAGCTCAAGTCTTAGAGTAAAGCTCCCCCTAGATGTGATATCCCCCCTAAGAGGGATGAACTAACCTTGGGTTTTGTCGATGATGACTTCATGTAGATGTTGAAGATGTGGATGCTCAATGTTGATGTAGATCACTTGGAGCTATCCATTTGAGTGAATTGCACTTTCAATACCTACATGGGTTAGTCCCACAAGGAACAAACAAGGATATCCATAGACATAGAGTGATGCACACAAGATGACGTCCATGAAAACTTTTAGGTTACCTTGTCCTTTGTCTTACCAACAAGAGGGTTTGTGACTCCTTGAACTAGTGCAAGATGTGGAAGTTGATTGCACTTGTTCTTGCCAAAATGATAAGAGTGAAGTATGTTGGCGGAGTCACCCTCAAGAACTCTCTAGTTCTTGTTCTTTTGGATCCACACCATCTTGATGGGAATCCTTGGAGTTGTAGTCGTACTTGATGAAGTGGAACTTGAAGTGGTCTTGGGAATCCACTTGACTAAGGTCTTAGGAGCTTCTTCAAATGCATCGATTTCCTCTTGAAGCTTGTCCTTGCCTTTTTGCTTGTAGTCTTGTGGTGGAAGATCATCTTGAGCTTGTGTCCCCTTGAAGGAAGTATCATACTTCTCTTGTTGAGGAACAAACTTTGTCTTGGGGTATTGATCTTCTTCCCACTCAACTCCATTGGCATTGAACTTTCGTTCAAAACCAACACCTTGATTCTTCCGGTGCATTCCTTGCTTGCGCACAATTTCCTCGAATTGCTTACTCCCGGCAAGGCTTTTGTACACTCATTTCTCTATAATTCCCTTCAATAAGCTATTTTCTTGCTCAAGTGTAACTTGGCTAAGAGAATCATTAGTGGAATCAAGAGAACTACTAGAAGCAACAATATTGGATTTAGCATGATCATTGTTACTACTAGAGGAAGAATCTTTCTTGTTCTTGTTACTAGACTTGACTTGAGGTATGTAAGTGGATAAGAGTAAACGCTTGGCAATGTAAGAAGAACTTTTCTTGCGGAGATCATTATTGATTGCCTTTAAAAACTCATGCTCTTGCTCAAGATTGAGCTTTTCAAAGCGTAACTTCTCATGAGCTTTTAAAAGTTCTCGATGATCTTCGAAGATGGTTTCATGAGCTAACTTAAGAGTATTTAGTTCTTTAGTTAGAGCCTCAATCTTCTCCTTATCATTTTCATTCGTTTTATCTTGATTAGCATGATTAATTGATGTTTCATCATAGTATTCATCACTAGAGTTGTCAACAAGTAAATCATCACCTAACAAGTCATCTTCATCACTATTAAAATCAACATACTCGGGGTGTGTTACCTTAGGACCTTTGGCCATGAAGCATCTTCCAATTCCTTCATTTGGTGAGTCAAATATGTCATAGGAGTTGGTTGACACAAGTGCTAGACCGGCAACACCTTCATCTTGAGTATATTCGGAGTCGGAGTGATAACTTCTCTCGGAGTGGCTTTCGGAGTCGGAGCCGGATACCCATTCACCAACATGAGCTTGATGTCTTCGTTTTGTATAGCTCCTTGATGATTTTTCCTTCCTTTCCGAATCCTTGCTTCTCCGTGAGTATCTTCGTTCATAACGATCATCTCTACTCCTTCTCTCTCTTGGTGGTGATTCTTTGCTTCTTCTTTTTGGAGAGTCTTCTCTTCTCTTGTAGGGAGCCGTACACTCATTGGAATAGTGTCCGGGTCTTCCACAATTGTAGCAGTTTCGCTCTCGACTAGAAGATCTTTTGTCATTGTAGGACCTTGACTTGAAACTTCTATCTTTGCTTCTACTCTTGTAGAACTTGTTGAAGTTCTTCACCATTAAGCTCAATTCTTCATTGAAGTTTTGTTTCTCACTTGATGATGTAGGGGCTTCACATGAGGCTTTCTAGGCACCACTTGATTTGTTGTGAACTTCCTCTTTATCCTTAAGTGACATCTCATGAGCAACAATTCTTCCAATTACCTCCGTTGGCTTGAGATCTTTGTAATTGGGCATCATTTGGATCAATGTGCACACGGTATCATATTTTCCATCCAAGGCTCTTAGAATCTTCTTGATGATGAATCTATCGGTCATCTCTTCACTTCCTAAGCCGGCAATCTCATTTGTGATGAGAGCAAGCCTAGAGTACATTTCAGCGACACCTTCACCATCCTTCATTTTGAACTTGTCAAGTTGACTTTGAAGCACATCCAACTTGGATTCCTTGACGGAGTCGGTACCTTCGTGCATATCAATCAAAGTATCCCAAATTTCCTTTGCATTCTCAAGACGGCTGATTTTGTTGAATTCTTCAGGGCACAATCCGTTGAAGAGAATATCACAAGCTTGAGCATTGTATTGCAACATCTTCAAGTCATCCGCGGTAGCTTCACGGTTTGGTTCTCTCCCATCAAAGAAGTCGCCTTGCAAACCAACACACACAATAGCCCAAACGGCGGGGTTATGTCCAAGAATATGCATTTTCATTTTATGCTTCCAACTAGCAAAATTAGTACCATCAAAGTAAGGACCTCTACGATGATAATTTCCCTCGCTAGACGCCATACTCTCCTAGGTTGTGAAACCAAGGCTATGACCATCAAAAGCTATGGAAATCGAAGCAAATGGAGACCAAAGCTCTGATACCACTTGTAGGATCGGAAGTATGTCTAGAGGGGGGTGATTAGACTACTTGACCAAATAAAAACTTAACCTTTTCCCAATTTTAGTTCTTGGCAGATTTTAGCTATTTTAGGACAAGTCAAGCAATCATCACACAATTCAAGCAAGCATGCAAAGAGTATATTGGCAGCGGAAAGTAAAGCATGCAACTTGCAAGAATGTAAAGGGAAGGGTTTGGAGAAATCAAACGCTATTGGAGACACGGATGTTTTTCCCGTGGTTCGGATAGGTGGTGCTATCCTACATCCACGTTGATGGAGACTTCAACCCACGAAGGGTAACGGTTGCGCGAGTCCACGGAGGGCTCCACCCATGAAGGGTCCACGAAGAAGCAACCTTGTCCATCCCACCATGGCCATCGCCCATGAAGGACTTGCCTCACTAGCGGTAGATCTTCACGAAGTAGGCGATCTCCTTGCCCTTACAAACTCCTTGGTTCAACTCCACAATCTTGTCGGAGGCTCCCAAGTGACACCTAGCCAATCTAGGAGACACCACTCTCCAAGAAGTAACAAATGGTGTGTTGATGATGAACTCCTTACTCTTGTGCTTCAAATGATAGTCTCCCCAACACTCAACTCTCTCTCATAGGATTTGGATCTGGTGGAAAGAAGGTTTGAGTGGAAAGCAACTTGGGGAAGGCTAGAGATCAAGATTCATATGGTAGGAATGGAATATCTTGGTCTCAACACATGAGTAGGTGGTTCTTTCTCAGAACATATGAGTTGGAAGTGTAGATGTGTTCTGATGGCTCTCTCCTCGAGTGAAGAGGAGGTGGAGGGGTATTTATAGCCTCCACACGAAATCCAACCGTTACACACAATTTACCAATCTCGGTGGGACCGAATCAAAAAACTCGGTCGGACCGAAATAGTAAACCTAGTGACCGTTAGTGATTTTCGGTGGGACAGACATGCAACTCGGTAGGACCGATCTGGTTAGGGTTAGGGCATAACGTAATCTCGGTGAGACCGATTACACAAACTCGGTGAGACCGATTTTGGTAATTGGCTAACCAGAGAGTTGGTCAGGCAAACTCGGTGGGACCGATTTGCTCTTTCGGTGAGACCGAAAAGTTACAAAAAGGAAACAGAGAGTTTACATTGCAATCTCGGTGGGACCGATCCGCTCTTTCGATGAGACCGAAAAGTTACGAAAGGGAAATAGAGAGTTTGCAATCCCATCTCGGTGAGACCGAGATCCCTATCGGTAGAACCGAATTGCTAGGGTTTGGCAGTGGCTTATGACAAGTGAAACTCGGTGGCGCCGGATATAAAGAATCGGTAGGACCGAGTTTGGCTTAGGGTTTAGGTCATATGTGGATATGGGAAAGTAGCTGAGCATTTTGGAGCATGTCATTAAGCACATGAAGCAAGATGCTCATTAAGCAACACCTCATCCCTCCTTGATAGTATTGGCTTTTCCTAACGACTCAATGTGATCTTGGATCACTAAAATATAAAATAAAGAGTCTTGAGCTTTTGAGATTGAGCCAATCCTTTGTCCTTAGCATTTTGTGGGTTCCACTTTCACCATCCATGCCATGCCAATCATTGAGCTTTCCTAAAATAATCACCTTGGAATAGCATTAGCTCAATGAGCTATATGTTGTTATGTACCAAAACCACCTAGGGATAGTTGCACTTTCACTTTGCTACTTCTTCCTAGCCTCGCTCCAGATCCCCTTTCTTGCTCTTCGCCGCCGCTTCCTCCAAATTTTCCCTAGCCTCGCTTTGCATCTACCGCTCATGGCGCCGCGCAAGGTCAAGACCTCCTCGGCACCGGCTTGGTACGAGCCCGCTCTCGAGGCGCCCACCATCACGGAGAACAGCCTTGCCTTCGTGCGCCTGCTGACAGCGGGGGAGAGCAATGAGTGGGGGAAGACGGAGCTCCGGCTTGCGTTCGACGAGCCGGAGCCTGAGGGGGGCTCCTTCTTCCCCTTCTTCTCGAGCAGCGTCGCTGTTGGGTTGGTCCCTCCCTTCTCTGATTTCTTTTATGAAGTCCTCGACCACTACGGGCTGCCGGCGTTGCACCTCCATCCCAACTCTGTCCTCCTCCTGTCCATTTTCGCCTACTACTGTGAGGCGTACCTGGGCATGATGCCGTCCGTGGCGCTCTTGCGCCATTTCTTCTTCCTCCGCGTCAGCGAAGGTCACATCTACGGATGCGCCAAATTCATTGCGTCCGGCAAGGCCAACTCGATCTCAAGCACCGGGAAGAGGGCCGACAATATCCGATCCAAATGGGTCATGATGGATGCCAAGCTCACCCATCCGCGCCTGATGTTGCCGACGGAGGCGCCCCGGCAGGGCAAAGAGTGGCCCAGGGAGGAACTTGTCGACGAGCAGGCATCGTTAGTGCTGGGACAGATGATGTGTCACAGCCCTAGAATTTGCTTGTAGCTATTTACCTGAGTGAGCATCATGCATCATGTCTAAATTCTGAAAGTTGAATTGAGGTTAGTTGAAACCCTCATAAATCACTTCAAAAATAATCAACATTAAAATCAGTTCAAAGAAGTCCAAGAAAATGTTCCTCTTAGTCTCTGAAAATATTGGCAAGAGGTAAAACTTAAAACAATATTTTTGGAATCTCAGAGATATTTATTTTGGGCCTTTGAATTAATTCAATAACTATTTGCATTGGATATATATTCTTTATATAATTAATATATGTCCAATAATTCTGGAACATTTTATGTGGTTTGGGATATTTTAGTTCTAATCACATATTTATTTTCAGGATTTTATAAAATGATTTAGTATGTAAATTAAATCAAAACAAATGTCAGAAAATAGAAAACAGAAACTAAATAAAAGAGAGAGAGAGAAGGAGCTACCTGGGCTTACCTGGCGCCCCAACTGGCCCACCTCTGTAGCAGCCCAACTGGCCAAAGCCAGCTCGGCCCATCAGGGGCAGCACTGTCTTCTTCCTCCTGCCAGGAGGAGAAGCAGCTGCGTGCCCGATGGCCGGCGAGCCGCGCTGGCTCCTCCCTGCCTGCGTGCCCCCCCCCCCCGACCCCCTGGTGAAGCCACGCCACCCCCCCGACCCTCTCTGGCTGTCCCAGCGCCTCTTCTCTCCTCTGGCTCCTCTCCACCCCACGCCCGGGCGCACCGCAGTGCGCCGCCGAGCACCACCGCGGCCACCGGCCCTCCCTCGCCCATCCAACATGCTCGAGAGCTCCGCCTCGACCCCCTCCTTCTTCCACCCCGAGCCACGACACCGCGGGAGCCCCACATCGCCGCTACGAGTCGTCCTCCCCGAGCACGGCCGCCGGACTTCATCGACGAATTCGTCGCCTTCCGGTCGTCCCCGAGCCAGCTGAGCTCCGCTTCGACCTCGCCGTGAGCTCCTCTACCAAACCGCTCTCTCCCCGCCGTCTATTTCCTCCTCTAGCCTCATTAACCACCGCGGCCGAAGCTCGCCGTCGCCGTACCTCATCGCCGCCACGGCCACAGCTGCCGCCACCCACGCCCGAGCTTTGCCCCGTGCTCAGCACTCTCCCAGGAGCCGAACGCACGCACCAGCTCCTCCCCTAGCACACCAGAACCCCAAAACCGTCGTTGCCCGAACTCCGGCAGCCGCCACGGGTTCCACTCCGGCGAGCTCCGGCCACCCCCGCACCTCACGTTGGTCCCCTGATACGGACACGGCTAATACATATGGTTTTGCTATTAAGACATTGTTATGTGTTGAAGGATGTTCAACATGCATGCATTACGTGGGAAGGTGTGCTTCTTCATGCATGCAAAGACGTACTCATATACTAATACGTTTGATCAGTTTTTATTTGGCCAAGAGATTAGGAGGATCAGACGCTTTCATGGAGGAGTCCTGGTAGCTGATAATAACAAAGGAGTTTTGATCCAGTACTACTTTCATCATATACGACCACCCGAGAAGAAATATCCATGGATGCCACGAGAGATTAGAAAATTACTTTCTTTGAAGGAAACAGGATGGGGTCCACCACCTGCTGTTTGCATCAAGACGCACCGTCCAGTATTGAGATGTCGTCGTAGTTTCTTTTATTTCCTTATTAGTTTAAACCAAGAGTCGGTTGTTATGTTTGCAGAAGTCCAGAATGTTTTTGTTTTGAATTAGAAGATGAGATAGATAGGATGCGGCCAGCCTGTTGGTCATGTCAAACATAGGAGTTGGCTATATATAAAGCCATGGTGCGTCACGTTTAGGGATAGGTTATTTTGAGATGAATTAGACACGTGTGTGTTTTTTCGGCCGTCGGCCATTATCGAGTTTTGAGAAATCTTGTCAAAAGTCTCTACTGGCGTGTGAGTTCCTGCGACGCGATGCGTAGGAGATTACAAGCTGAACCTATACGGTTCATCCACGTTATTCCTTCAGATCGAGGGGTTGGCATGTTGTTTTCGTGGGATTTGCGAACATCTTCGTAAACCCGCGACTTGTTCTTGCTGCGATGGATGTTTGTGCCGTGAAAGATCGGTCCAACAACGGATCGACCCTCGCCTCGAGGTTCGCTCCACATCAAGTGGTATCAGAGACCGGCGGTTCTCACGGCACTTCGGAGGAGACAGCGGGCGCACCGTCACCAAGGAGCTACTGGAGGCTATCCAGCGACTTTTTACTACAGGAGAAAGGATATGGTGCCGAACTTTTTCACACTTATTGTAAAGTGGGAGAGAAAGTTTGCTCCATGACGATCGACCACGACAGTTTGATCAATGTTGTTGGCGTCGACATGGTGGAGAAGCTGCAGCTATTGGCGAGACCACATCAACGACCATACACACTGAGGTGGTGCCATGACAAGCTCGACATCACGCACCAAACTACAGTATCTTTCTCAATCGGGAAATTTTCTTGTGAGGTTCTGTGTGACATAATTCCAGTACCGATGCTTTCATGTCATATGTTGTTGGGAGAGCCATGGTACAAGAAAAACCATGCTACACACAACTATCTCGCCAACACGTACACCGTGAAACGAGATATTAAATATGTTCTCATGGCCATGGACAAGAAGCTTTTCAAGACTTGGAGGAAAGAACAGTTATGGAAGAAAAAGGAGCAAGAAGAAGCAAAGGAGGCCGAAGCTGATCTGAATTTTTGGTGCATGTTGATCCGGCCGACAAAGATGTTGCTGAAGAGACAGACTCAAAACCGAGGACGGTTTCGTTTGAAGAGGGGGAGGATGATACGGACACGGCTAATACATATGGTTTTGCTATTAAGACATTGTTATGTGTCGAAGGATTAAAAGTCAAGGAAATTAACGTGCCAAAAATATTTCAATCTAGTGGAGATGATATGGAGGTCAAGGGTACAATTGCCACCACAGTCAAACATGCAGCTGCAGTACAAAAGATGAATCTGTTTGGGTACAGAGGTGTGTTGACATGCAAAGATACTATAGCATCAGTAGACATGCACTCACGTAAGAAAGAGCAAAGGAGGATGTTCAACATGCATGCATTACGTGGGAAGGTGTGCTTCTTCATGCATGCAAAGACGTACTCATATACTAATACGTTTGATCAGTTTTTATTTGGCCAAGAGATTAGGAGGATCAGACGCTTTCATGGAGGAGTCCTGGTAGCTGATAATAACAAAGGAGTTTTGATCCAGTACTACTTTCATCATATACGACCACCCGAGAAGAAATATCCATGGATGCCACGAGAGATTAGAAAATTACTTTCTTTGAAGGAAACAGGATGGGGTCCACCACCTGCTGTTTGCATCAAGATGCACCGTCCAGTATTGAGATGTCATCGTAGTTTCTTTTATTTCCTTATGAGTTTAAACCAAAAGTCGGTTGTTATGTTTGCAAAAGTCCAGAACGTTTTTCTTTTGAATTAGAAGATGAGATAGATAGGGTGCGGCCAGCCCGTTGGTCACGTCAAACATAGGAGTTGGCTATATATAAAGCCATGGTGCGTCACGTTTAGGGATAGGTTATTTTGAGATGAATTAGACACGTGTGTGTTTTTTCGGCCATCGGCCATTATCGAGTTTTGAGAAATCTTGTCAAAAATCTCTATTGACGTGTGAGTTCCTGCGACGCGACGCGTAGGAGATTACAAGCTGAACCTATACGGTTCATCCACGTTATTCCTTCAGATCGAGGGGTTGGCGTGTTGTTTTCATGGGATTTGTGAACATCTTCGTAAACCCGCGACTTGTTCTTGCTGCGATGGATGTTTGTGTCGTGAAAGATCGGGCCAACAACGGATCGACCCTCACCTCGAGGTTCGCTCCACATCATCCCCCTAGATGCGCACGGGCACGGGCTATCCTCTGGTGCCCCTGGCGCGTCGATCCGTCGCCTCTGGCGAGTTCCGAGCGAACTCCGCCACGGTTCGAGGTCACCGCCGGCGAGACTCCGACGAAGCCAACGTGGCACTATCATTAGCCACTAATGACCCCACTAAACTAACCCCTAGTTCACTGACGGATGGGCCCCCCCTCTCTAATTAAACTGGTTTAGTTTCTGTTTAGTTTTAACTAACCACAAGGGCCGACAGGTCAGTTTGACCTGGCCACGTCACCATTGACCTGGTCCCACACGTCAGCCACAGAAACCAGCCCTGGGTCACTGACCAGTGGGCCCCACTGGTCAGGTTTGACCCGGACCAGCCCTGTTGACTTGGTGACATCATCATGACATCAGGCTGATGCAGTAATCCTCTTTCTGGAATTTAAATAAATCTTAAATGAATTATTTAATTCAGAAAATTGCCTAAACTTCTAAAAATCATAGAAATTCAACCGTAACTCCAAATAAAATAAATTATATATGTAAAATTATCAAAAAAATTCAAGGAATCTGAATATGGCATTTTCATGCATGTTTGAACAACTTAACCTCACTATTTAGTCCAAAACATGATAATGCACTATTTGAATTCATAGTTTGAATTTGAATTTGAACCTAGTGTTCAAACCAACTCCATTTAACATGTTGCTAGTTGCATTAGCTCAAACCATAGCATATTGACATGTCATAATCATGCATCATATTGTGCATTCCATTGATTGTGTTTCTTTCTCTGTTGCCGGTATTTGTCCCCTCTCGATAGACGTTGTTTCGACGTTGTGATCGTTGACACTGATGAAGACTCAATGCTATCTTCAGAAGTGCCAGGCAAGCACAACCCCCTTGTTCATTCCGATACAAGCCCACTCTCTCGCTCATGCTTTCTTTTACTGCATTAGGACAACAACGATTCAACTGTACATGCTGCGGTAGTTGAACCCCTTTCCTCTGCATGACCTGTCATTGCCACAGTAAATAGATGAAACCCACTAGCATGAGTAGGAGTTGTTTGAGCCCTGATGTGCCTACTCATTCATGCTTGTTTGTCATGCCTGCTACTGCTTAGAGTTGAGTCAGGTCTGGTTCATCGGGGATGAATCGGATGTGTGTAAACACGTCCTACTGTTGAGAGCTAAGTGTGTGAACATGATTTGGTAAAGGTAGCGGTGAGAGGCCATGTAGGAGTACATGGTGGGTTGTCTCATTGAAGCCGTCCTCAGGAACTGAGTTCTGTGTTTGTGATCCATGAAACAGTTACTACCACGCATTGGGCCCGAAACCAATGGACCCTCTCGGCTTCTTAATCACCCTAGTACTCTGTCCAGGAGTTGCAACTAGTTTCTGGTGTTTGTAGGTTATGTGTTGGCGGCCGTGCATAGCACTGACCCTAGGGGTGGGCTATGTTGCGGTAGATACACCATGGCACGGTGTACCGGGCGCCCGTTTGGTGTCTCGGGAAACCTGTTCACATCGTTCGGGGTCGTATGTGGAAACCTCGGCCGGACTCCCTGCGGATGGAACCTGGATAGGCGATAAACCTGGACTAGAGACTTAAGTGTTTAGGTAGGCCGTGGCCGACATCCTCGTTGGGCTTCCGCTTGAAGGTTGCCGAGTACATGTCGTGTAAACGGCGGTAAGTGGTGAGAGCGTGTGTGAAGAAGTACACCCCTGCAGGGTTAACATCATCTATTTGAATAGCCATGTCCGCGGTAATGGACTTCTGGGTTGCCTATAACAGTTCATAGACAAGTGAAAGTGGATACTCTAAAACTCGCAAGATAAGCGTGAGTGCTATGGATGGCCTTCTCGTAGGGAGACGGGAGCGGATCCATAGTGGTGTATTGAATGGTGAATATGTGGACTCGTGTGCGCCACCTCAAAAGAGTTGCTTGCAGTCGTAGTTCAGATAGCCACCGAGTCAAAGCTGGCTTGCTACAGTTAAACTCCCCCCCCCCCCTTTTGTTGATACCGATGCATATGTAGCTAGTTCTGATGTAAGTCTTGCTGAGTACTCTTGTACTCACGTTTGCTTAATTTCTGTTTTGCAGAGAGACTCGAGTCTCGCTAGTAGTTTCGTGTGGACTTCGACGTTAGCTTGATACCTCAGCTATGATCTTGTGCCCTTGGCAGGATCTGGTAGATAGTCAGGCTTCTTAGCCTTTTTCATTTGTAGATGTCTGTACTCAGACATTTTAAGATTCCGCATGTGCTTTGCATTGTATGCTATGATTGTTGGGTCATGAGACCCATATTTGTAATATCTCGCTCCTCGGAGCCTAATGAATAAATACTTGAGTTGTAGAGTTATGTTGTGATGCCATGTTGTATTTACGCATATCGAGCATATTGTGTGTATGATTGAAATGCTTGGTATGTGTGGGATCCGACAATCTAGTTGTTTATCCTTGGCAGCCTCTCTTATGGGGAAATGTAGTCTAGTGCTTCCATGAGCCATAGTAGTCCGCTACAGCCCGGTTCACCGGAGTCCTGCTAGCCCAGCACTACTGCTCGGGACACTTGACTGGCCGGCATGTGTTTCACTTCGTTCCTGTGTCTGTCCCTTCGGGAAAATGTCACGCGGTGACATCCGGAGTCCTGCCTAGCCTGCTACAGCCCGGGTTCCCGGAGTCCTGTTAGCCCAGTGCTATAGCCCGGATTCACACGCTGATGACCGACATGCTCGATGTGATTCATGTATGCCTGTCCCCATAGGTTAGTGTCGCTTTGGGTTCACGACTAGCCATGTCGGCCCGGGTTCTCTGTCATATGGATGCTAGCGACACTATCATATACGTGAGCCAAAAGGCGCAAACGGTCCCGGGCCATGGTAAGGCGTCACCCGTGGGAATACCGTGCGTGAGGCCGCAAAGTGATATGAGGTGTTACCGGCTAGATCGATGTGGCTTGGAATCGGGGTCCTGACAGCGTTGGTATCAGAGCCTGACTGCCTATAGGTTTACCAAGCCAACTGGTCGAAGTCGAGTCTAGAAATGCTTTAGTTATGTAAGGGAATTGATTGTGGAAGGGAATGTAAGGTTCTTTTTACTCCTTATATCTCATGCCCTCTGATCCGAGTCACCCTCTTCTTTTCTACAGGGATTAAGAACTAGGCCTTCTCATCTATCTATCAGGATGACGTGTTACTGAACCGTAGTTGCCTAGGATTGTTGAGTTCAAGCCTCAGTTCAGTTCCTACTACTTCCATATATTCATAACTGGCCTCAGAACCTTGATATTGTGATGTTGAGTGGTTATGCCACCATTTTTCCAGGATGTCTCAAATCTTTTCGAGCATTTACAGCCGTTATGCTGTCCGAGTCATCCCAGGTTTCTAAATAGTCTGATGCATTTGCAAATCCTTCTTCCTATCCCGATGTCCTTTGGGCCAGATTAAGCACTCTAATCGGTGAGTTGAGGTACTCTGTTGCCTCGACATATATGTTGGGACTATTATTATGACCCTAGGTGTTGTAGGGAGTCACCTAGTGATCTAGCCATGTTTTGTATCCCCAGTGATTCTGGCCATTATTCTCAAAAGCATCCCGTGATGCCATGTAGTGGTAGGTATTCTATTCATGGGTTCTTGAACCCGAGATTCACCCTACTTACTTCATGCTGATAGTGTTTGTTAGTTCCTTTAGAATATTAGTAACCTTTGCGATAGTCCTAGAGGTCCGTGGTATTTCCTTTTTCCAAATACCATGAACTGCTTATGGCAGAAGTTCTTTTGAACCAAAAGATCACAACCAAAGTGCTCTTGAGGAGTTCTCCATTCTAAATTGTGACTCTGCCAGTTCTACCTTTCTGCATGGGTTATCCAGAAGAAATATGTTGAACTCGTTCAACATACTAATCTATGCATTCACAACTTAGAAAATTATATGTTCCTTTGAGTTGTCCCTCTTTAGTTGTTTTCTGACCCTCGTCTATCAATTGATAGTCAGGAGTAGTTTTGCATTCGTGTTATCGATGCTTATTATTCTTGTGGTCTATCAAGCCATTCTATTCTGGAATGACTAGGAGAAACAAACTCCAGTACCTCATCCATATCCAGGATTGGGTCAAAGCAGTTGTATTCCGCAGATCAAAATGCAACCCAGCTTTTGGTTCTGCTCTACCCTGAATTATTACCCACTTTATGTCAGGAGCGTCGTGAGAATTGCACCTTCTCTTATGAATTCTTGACGCAGAGATACTTCCTGCCATCATTGTTCATTCCTCGGTTCCCATGTTATTGTAACTGGAATGCCGGCAAGTGAGTCGTGATGTGTGAAATCAATACTCCTAGCAACTCCGTTGCTTGGTAGTTAATGGACAATATTCTCATTCTTAGCGTGTTGGTTATTGAATCATCATTCTAATATAGATTGTGCTACCTAATCCTTATTCCCTGGTGCACTCTTCGATCAACGAGTTAGGATTTTGCCAAACCCTTGCTCTATCGATCATATCGTCTTGCCCTGAAAAGCAAGATTGATCTCGAGCTTAGTATCATATCAGTGGTTCGTGATATTCCGATTATCTTCTCGGAAGTATTACCTGGTTGTCACCTGACCGCTATGTTGAGTTCGTGATCATGTTGGTTTTCCTCCAACCACCCATTCTCCAAGAATCTGTGTTGGATACCCCTGAGCTAGTTGGTTAAGCTTAACAACAACTTGGAGAGTTGGAAGATAAAAGCTTGTCTGACTTAGTTCATGTTAAGGGATATCTTGGTGTTTGTGCATGTGTTGAAGAAAGATGATATCTTCACCAATTGGTCCTCGTGATCAGTTGTTGGATCTATTATCTTGTCCAAACCTTGATTTGAGTGTGGGCTATCGTCAAATCAAATCAGAACCAACGATGTTCATAATGTTGTCTTACTTGCGGTTGTCCCTCGAGCATACACCATTATATCTTTGGTCTGGCCAATACTATCACATTGTTCACATTGTGGTGGAAGTCCAGTGATATGGAAATTCCGATGAGTTGCTGTTGAGCCCATCAGCAGCATTTTGTCTCCTCCATGATTGTGTTGAACATCCAGCTAGTGTTGGAAACTTTATAAGCATTGCCTCATGTCCCGATCATGAAGCATATGTCCGGTTGAAAGAAGTGACTTTCTCTAAGTTCATGTGCATTAGGTGTAAGTTGCCGCCATGAATTTGAGAAAGGATTGTTTTGTTTCCTCTGGAATCATCCCAAGTCAGTCATGCATTCGTGCGAAGTATTCTATGGTTTGGTAGATTGATTACCTCCACTCCATATGTGTTCCTAGCACACCAAGCCACTGATTGACTTGTTCAAGGAGAAGAAGTTCCTTCTTAAGAGCATGCCTTATGCAAGGACTTCGATACCCTCGTTGATGGTCCCAACCAGAACTCGGTAGTGTTTTCTTGTAAGACTTCTACGTGGTCATGCTTGTAATGTGTTCCCATGTGTGTAGCAGAACCATCTCATGTTTTGGAGCTTACCACCGTAGTCCATTTCCCGAGAATCCTGCAACGTCATCTCGTCGACTTGTGTTGCAAACTTTCCTTTTTCTCTCTAGACTTGATGAGTCTGGAATATCCTGACACCAACCAGATCTGAATCTCAGGCAGATATGATGGTTGGAGCATTTTCCAAGAACTATAATATTGGTCTCTCGATAACCGGTAAAGTGGATGTCGTGGCCAACACATCCAGCCGGAAGACCTATTATTGTAGTATCTCGATTGAAGAAAGCTGGCCACCTTCCCATGAGGATTTCGTAGGATTTACCTCCATAGTTAATCCTTACGGATTCTTGTGCTCCCGAAGTCTGACCTTTCACTTGATGTCCTAGATACCAAACCATATCAATAAATGGGTTATCCTAGCACATCAAGGAGAACATTAGAAGCGAAGTGCTAAATGTCTCTCAGTCGATCATCCAGATTTTGTTTCCTTGGCCTCGCTAAGGTGAAATCTGAGAAAGTGTTATCTTCCTTTGCATCTGCATTATCCATCACCATTCATCATGGTGGTATGTTGTGTTGCCAGGATCCTTGACATGGATGTTGGTAAGACCTTGATGAGTATGGAAATGCTCAAGTTCTTGAGAGCACGCTCAGGCACTAGGTTCTGATGTTGTCGTTAACTGGAATGTGCCTCCGTTCTCTCAGTTGTTCGATAGCCATCCAATTGGTGGAATCACCTTTGCCGGTGAACCTTCTCCCCAGTTACTAGAATCATTCCCAACATTTGCATTTTGTTCCCAGCCTACACCCCAGTAGCTGTTGTTCAGGATCATCTTCAAAAGTGGACTTACCATGGGTCTCATCCATTTCTGATGATAAGCAAAAATCATCCATTCCGTTGTCTTCAACAAGGTAGTCCACATCATCCATTCTAGTCTCGGTATGCCATCCCTACTTACTCCGCCAAATGATTGCTCGAGTTTTCCCTAGGTTGGTATAGATAATTTTATTGATCTCTGGATCAAAAGTAATTCTTTTTGCCACTTAAGGGATGATTCTACGGGTCACCCTCCTCCAAGATGTCTCGTTTTGGTGGCATGGCAACTCAATTCCTCGCTATGTTGGCAACCGACCACCACCCTTTTAGGTGTGGAATTGTTGCCTACCTAGTGAACCTTTGTCATGTGTTTCACTCCATTCCTCTCGATGTATGCTTCGTGTCTCAGCTCCAGAGATGTTCCTATGCCTCACTCCATGAGTTGATCCTGAGTTGTTCGATCCCCGAGAAGATCGATCCTTCTAGAGTTTTCCCTTCCCTCTTGTTGTCATGTTGGTTGGAGTTCTCAGAGCAAGACATCGAGACAATGATGGTGATCGAATCAACAACCTTATGAGATGCAACCTGGATCGTCAAGATTATGTTAGCTTGTGTTTTCCCCTTCATCTTACCTCAAGTCTTGAATCTCGGGCCGAGATTCTTGTTTAGTGGGGGGTGAGTTGTCACAGCCCTAGAATTTGCTTGTAGCTATTTACCTGAGTGAGCATCATGCATCATGTCTAAATTCTGAAAGTTGAATTGAGGTTAGTTGAAACCCTCATAAATCACTTCAAAAATAATCAACATTAAAATCTGTTCAACGAAGTCCAAGAAAATGTTCCTCTTAGTCTCTGAAAATATTGGCAAGAGGTAAAACTTAAAACAATATTTTTGGAATCTCAGAGATATTTATTTTGGGCCTTTGAATTAATTCAATAACTATTTGCATTGGATATATATTCTTTATATAATTAATATATGTCCAATAATTCTGGAACATTTTATGTGGTTTGGGATATTTTAGTTCTAATCACATATTTATTTTCAGGATTTTATAAAATGATTTAGTATTTAAATTAAATCAAAACAAATGTCAGAAAATAGAAAACAGAAACTAAATAAAAGAGAGAGAGAGAGAGAAGGAGCTACCTGGGCTTACCTGGCGCCCCAACTGGCCCACCTCTGTAGCAGCCCAACTGGCCAAAGCCAGCCCGGCCCATCAGGGGCATCACTGTCTTCTTCCTCCTGCCAGGAGGAGAAGCAGTTGCCTGCCCGATGGCCGGCGAGCCACGCTGGCTCCTCCCTGCCTGCGTGCCCCCCCTCGACTCCCTGGTGAAGCCACGCCACCCCCTCGACCCTCTCTGGCTCTCCCAGCGCCTCTTCTCTCCTCTGGCTCCTCTCCACCCCGCGCCCGGGCGCACCGCAGTGCGCCGCCGAGCACCACCGCAGCCACCGGCCCTCCCTCGCCCATCCAACGTGCTCGAGAGCTCCGCCTCGACCCCCTCCTTCTTCCACCCCGAGCCACGCCACCGCGGGAGCCCCACATCGCCGCTACGAGTCGTCCTCCCCGAGCACGGCCGCCGGACTTCATCGACGAATTCGTCGCCTTCCGGTCGTCCCCGAGCCAGCTGAGCTCCGCTTCGATCTCGCCGTGAGCTCCTCTACCAAACCCCTCTCTCCCCACCGTCTATTTCCTCCTCTAGCCTCACTTACCATCGCGGCCGAAGCTCGCCGCCGCCGTACCTCAGCGCCGCCACGGCCACAGCTGCCGCCACCCACGCCTGAGCTTTGCCCCGTGCTCAGCACTCTCCCAGGAGCCGAACGCACGCACCAGCTCCTCCCCTAGCACACTAGAACCCCAAAACCGTCGTTGCCCGAACTCCGGCAGCCGCCACGGGTTCCACTCCGGCGAGCTCCGGCCACCCCCGCTGTAACGCCCTCGATGCGGCTATATCTCCCACATGTCGAGGCACGACTTAGAGGCATAACCGCATTGAAAGCAATGTCGCAAGTCAGGAAATCATCACACATCCCATGTACATAAATAATATAAAGGGAAGGAACGTAGTTGGCTTACACTCGCCACGTCACATCAAAGTACATAAATAACATCCATCATACAAATCACTCATGGCCCGACTACGGTGCCAAAATAGAAAAGAACCCCAACATGCGACAAGGCCCTGAATCGATAACCCCAACTAGGCACCACTACTGATCATCGGGAAAGGAAACATAATAACGCTGAGAGTCCTCGTCGAACTCCCACTTGAGCTCGTACTCGTCACCTGGAGCGGAATCACCTGGACCTGCATCTGGAATTATAGTATTTGTGAGCCACAAGGACTCAGCAATCTCGCACCCTCGCGATCAAAACTATTTAAGCTTATAGGAAGGATAAAGCAAGTATATGTGGAGCTGCAGCAAGCGACTAGCATATGTGGTGGCTAACTTATCCGCAAAGGAGAGCGAGAAGAGGAGGCAAAGCGCGAGCGAGAAACTAGAAGGAACAACCTGCGCAAGCATTACTCCAACACCGTGTCCACTTCCCGGACTCCGCCGAGAAGAGGCCATCACGGTAACACACTCAGTTGATTCATTTTAATTAATTAAGGTTTACGTTGTCTACAACCGGACATTAACAAATTCCCATCTGCCCATAACCGCGGGCACGGCTTTCGAAAGTTTAATCCCTGCAGGGGAGTCCCAACTTAGCCCATGACAAGCTCTCACGGTCAACGAAGGAAAAGACCTCCTCCCAAGACGTTCCGATCAGACTCGGTATCTCGGTAACTCAAGACACTTCGACAGGTTAAAACAAGACCAGCAACACCGCCCGAATGTGCCGACAAATCCCGATAGGAGCTGCACATATCTCTTTCTCAGGGCACACTCAAATTGTCCTAGGTACGGGTAGGCCAGCCCAGAGTTGCCCCTGGTGGCCACCGGTAGCTGACAGGTGGACCAACACTCAGAGGAGCACTGGCCCGGGGGGGTTAAAATAAGATGACCCTTGAGTCTGCAGAACCCAAGGGAAAGAAAAGGCTAGGTGGCAAATGGTAAAACCAAGGTTGGGCATTGCTGGAAAAGCTTTAATCGAGGCGAAATATCAAGGGGTTCCCATTATAACCCAACCGCATAAGGAACGCAAAAATCCAGGAACATAACACCGATATGACGGAAACTAGGGCGGCAAGAGTGGAACAAAACACTAGGCGAGAGGCCGAGCCATCCACCCTTTACCAAGTATATAGATGCATTAAGATAACATAGCAATATAGTGATATCCCAACAAGCAAATAAAAGATGTTCCAATAGGAACGGCTTCAATCTTCACCTGCAACTAGCAACGCTATAAGAGGGGCTGAGCAAAGCGGTAACATAGCCAATCAACGGTTTGCTAGGACAATGGTAGGTTAGAGGTTCAATCATGCAATTGGGAGGCTGACAAGCAAGTGGTAGGCATCGTAGCAGTGGCAAAGCAAAAGAGCGAGCAAACTAGCATAGCAAAGATAGTAGTGATTTCGAGGGTATGATCATCTTGCCTGCACAGTTGTCAAAGCTGACTGGATCCTCACAAGCAAACTCAACGGGCTCCTCGGTAGCGAACTCGTCTCCTGGCTCTACCCAAACAAGACAAACAAGCAACAAGGATACAATCAACCACGTGCAAGACCAAGCAATATGATGAAATGATGATATGCTATGCGGGATGCGATGCGGGATGCAAAATGCAAGATATGACAGGAAATGCATGAACCTGGCCTCAACATGGAATTCCAATGGTGCCACTGGATATAGGGGATGAAATCTCTTGAAAACGATATAAAGATCATTGGAATCGGAGTTACGGTTTGGAAATGGCGAGCGTTTTAAGATATGACACCGGTCTGCGATTTACAGCAAGTAGGCATCTAAATGCAACGAAATGAACATGCTACAGCCACCAAACATGAAAACAAAATACATGGCAGTGATGTACACAAGATGTTTAACAAAACACTAGCACTGAGCCATAGGAAAAATTCATCCATTAAGAGGTTCAAACAAGCATGGCAAAAACGAATATGCAAAACGAAGCCCTCTTCGGAGCAGCAAAACAACATGATAGATAACCTGAACATGACAAGTAAGAACATGGAATGGAGCTACTCAACAAGCTTAACAAAACACCCAAAGTGACTTGGGGCCAAAAGGGTTCACAAAATACTCTACCGAGCTCACGAACATAGCTCGAACACAATCAGTTTTCAGACTTAGTGAAAACTGAGACATGCAGAAATTTAACTCACGAAGGCATGTAAACGAGCTCGATGCACTCACCATGGTGCAAGTCATAGCAAGGCAAGCATATAACCAGAAAGAAGGCACAATATGCTAGCTACACATGGCAAGAACAAAGGCATAGCATGCACGGAACACTAACGGTAGCATCGGCAAAATCGCAAACAAGTTGACGATCTGCCCAGATTAACAACGAAGCAAAAGTTGAGCTCGATTGAGTCAACCTATAGCACTCCACATATGCAAACAAAGACATGGATGGATAGAGAATAACATAAATATCGAAACTCCCTTACTGATCATCCTCAAAAGAGGCACGGATCACTAGGAAACAAGCTGGACATATAGCATCATGAACTAAAATATCCCAGACTTAGTGAAAATCACTAAGTCCCTGAAATCAGCAATCTCAGGTACCTCTCTTCGCAAGCTTGCACAAGGCAACACACACATCCTAAAAATGCATGGGTGGCACCTCTGGAAAGAAGACAAAATGCTTAACAATTCATCCCAAAGGGGCACAGGCATATCATGCACGGATTAAACATGGCAAAAATAACAAAAGTGCATGATGAACTAACGGATCTGCAATTTAACTCACGAAGCCTCCTTCTAACAGAATTTTGGGCATCAAGATCAACTCAAATGCGAACAATGCAATGGAAAGAAATGATGTACATGTCGAGGCGAAGATTTTGATATATTATACGCCCAAAACGGAGCTACGGTTACAAAGTTACGAGCAGTCAAAGAATGCATAAAAAATACGGAGATTAGGGTTTCGGGGAGAGGTCAACCCCAGATCTAGATCCAGCCGCACTGTAGCAGTGGCGCGACTCCCGAGGTTCACCGGCCCGACTTGGAGCTCGCCGGCGTCGGACTTGGCGCGGAGGAGGGGCTCGCCGGCCGGGAGGAAGAGGGCGGCGGGGCCGGTGAGTCGCCGGTGGCGCGGGGCCGGCCGCGGGCGGCGAGGAGGGCGGCTCCGGTGCGGTGGCGGCCGGGCGACGACGGTGGCGCGCGTCGCCGGAGTCGCGGAGGGCGGCGGAGCGGCGACCGGGCTTGGGGAAGACGGTGGCGCGGCGCGCGGGATGAGGGCGGCGGCGGCTCGGGCCTCGGGGGCTCTCCCCGGGCCGAGCGGGCTTCGGCGGCGGCGCGGGCTGGAGCCGCCACGTGGCAGTCGGCGAGCGGCGGCGGACGCTGTCCGGTGCGGGCCGGACACGTTCGTCGGTGGCTGGGAGATCTGTTTTTTTTAGGGTTTTGAACGGGGGAAGAGGAGATCCGAATGGAGGGGGTATAAATAGGCATAAGTGGAGCTAGGAGAGTCCAAATGAGGTGCGGTTTTCGCCCACGCGATCGTGATCGAACGCTCTAGGACATGGAGCAGAGTTTGGTGGGTTTTGGGCCAAATTTGGGGGGTGTTGGGCTGCAACACACACGAGGCCTTTTCGGTCCCTCGGTTAACCGTTGGGGCATCAAACGAAGTCCAAATGACACGAAACTTGACAGGCGGTCTACCGGTAGTAAACCAAGGCCGCATGGCAAGTCTCGGTCCAATCCGTAAATGTTTAATCCCCACACATGAAAGAAAGCTCGAAATGGCCACCGGAGGAGAACGAAGCGCCGGAATGCAAAACGGTCAACGGAGAAAATGCTCAAATGCATGAGATGAACATGTATGCAAATGCAATGCACGAGATGACAAGATATGCGATCCACGAAAAACGAAAACAACACACGGAGACGGAGACCCGAACCCGAGAAATAAATATAAGTTAACGCCGGAAACGGCAAGAGTTGGATACAAATATGGAAAGTATCTCTGGGGCGTTACACCCGCACCTCCCGTTGGTCCCCCTAGATGCGCACGGGCACGGGCTATCCTCTGGTGCCCCTGGCGCGTCGATCCGTCGCCTCTGGCGAGTTCCGAGCGAACTCCGCCACGGTTCGAGGTCACCGCCGGCGAGACTCCAGCGAAGCCAACGTGGCACTGTCATTAGCCACTAATGACCCCACTAAACTAACCCCTAGTTCACTGATGGATGGGCCCCCCTCTCTAATTAACCTGGTTTAGTTTCTGTTTAGTTTTAACTAACCACAAGGGCCCACAGGTCAGTTTGACCTGGCCACGTCACCGTTGACCTGGTCCCACACGTCAGCCACAGAAACCAGCCCTGGGTCACTGACCAGTGGGCCCCACTAGTCAGGTTTGACCTGGACCAGCCCTGTTGACTTGGTGACATCATCATGACGTCAGGCTTACGCAGTAATCCTCTTTCTGGAATTTAAATAAATCTTAAATGAATTATTTAATTCAAAAAATTGCCTAAACTTCTAAAAATCATAGAAATTCAACCGTAACTCCAAATAAAATAAATTATATATGTAAAATTATCAGAAAAATTCAAGGAATCTGAGTATGGCATTTTCATGCATGTTTGAACAACTTAACCTCACTGTTTAGTCCAAAACATGATAATGCACTATTTGAATTCATAGTTTGAATTTGAATTTGAACCTAGTGTTCAAACCAACTCCATTTAACATGTTGCTAGTTGCATTAGCTCAAACCATAGCATATTGACATGTCATAATCGTGCATCATATTGTGCATTCCATTGATTGTGTTTCTTTCTCTGTTGCCGGTATTTGTCCCCTCTCGATAGACGTTGTTTCGACGTTGTGATTGTTGACACTGATGAAGACTCAATGCTATCTTCAGAAGTGCCAGGCAAGCACAACCCCCTTGTTCATTCCGATACAAGCCCACTCTCTCGCTCCTGCTTTCTTTTACTGCATTAGGACAACAACGATTCAACTGTACATGCTGCGGTAGTTGAACCCCTTTCCTCTGCATGACCTGTCATTGCCACAGTAAATAGATGAAACCCACTAGCATGAGTAGGAGTTGTTTGAGCCCTGATGTGCCTACTCATTCATGCTTGTTTGTCATGCCTGCTACTGCTTAGAGTTGAGTCAGGTCTAGTTCATCGGGAATGAATCGGAGGTGTGTAAACATGTCCTACTGTTGAGAGCTAAGTGTGTGAACATGATTTAGTAAAGGTAGCGGTGAGAGGCCATGTAGGAGTACATGGTGGGTTGTCTCATTGAAGCCGTCCTCAGGAACTGAGTTCTGTGTTTGTGATCCATGAAACAGTTACTACCACGCATTGGGCCCGAAACCAATGGACCCTCTCGGCTTCTTAATCACCCTAGTACTCTGTCCAGGAGTTGCAACTAGTTTCTGGTGTTTGTAGGTTATGTGTTGGCGGCCGTGCGTAGCGCTGACCCTAGGGGTGGGCTATGTTGCGGTAGATACACCGTGGCATGGTGTACCGGGCGCCCGTTTGGTGTCTCGGGAACCCTGTTCACATCATTCGGGGACGTATGTGGAAACCTCGGCCGGACTCCCTGCGGATGGAACCTGGATAGGCGATAAACCTGGACTAGAGACTTAAGTGTTTAGGTAGGCCGTGCCGACACCCTCGTTGGGCTTCCGCTTGAAGGTTGCCGAGTACATGTCGTGTAAACGGCGGTAAGTGGTGAGAGCGTGTGTGAAGAAGTACACCCCTGCAGGGTTAACATCATCTATTCTAATAGCCGTGTCCGCGGTAATGGACTTCTGGGTTGCCTATAACAGTTCATAGACAAGTGAAAGTGGATACTCTAAAACTCGCAAGATAAGCGTGAGTGCTATGGATGGCCTTCTCGTAGGGAGACGGGAGCGGATCCATAGTGGTGTATTGAATGGTGAATATGTGGACTCGTGTGCGCCACCTCAAAAGAGTTGCTTGCAGTCATAGTTCAGATAGCCACCGAATCCAAGCTGGCTTGCTGCAGTTAAACTCCACCCCCCCCTTTGTTGATACCGATGCATATGTAGCTAGTTCTGATGTAAGTCTTGCTGAGTACTCTTGTACTCACGTTTGCTTAATTTATGTTTTGCAGAGAGACTCCAGTCTCGCTAGTAGTTTCACGTGGACTTCGACATTAGCTTGATACCTCAGCTACGATCTTGTGCCCTCGGCAGGATCTGGTAGATAGTCAGGCTTCTTAGCCTTTTTCATTTGTAGATGTCTGTACTCAGACATGTTAAGCTTCCGCATGTGCTTTGCATTGCATGCTATGTTTGTTGGGTCATGAGACCCATATTTGTAATATCTCGCTCCTCGTAGCCTAATGAATAAATACTTGAGTTGTAGAGTTATGTTGTGATGCCATGTTGTATTTACACATATCGAGCATATTGTGTGTATGATTGAAATGCTTGGTATGTGTGGGATCCGACAATCTAGTTGTTTATCCTTGGCAGCCTCTCTTATGGGGAAATGTAGTCTAGTGCTTCCATGAGCCATAGTAGTCCGCTACAGCCCGGTTCACCGGAGTCCTGCTAGCCCAGCACTACTGCTTGGGACACTTGACTGGCCGGCATGTGTTTCACTTCGTTCCTGTGTCTGTCCCTTCGGGGAAATGTCACGCGGTGACATCCGAGTCCTGCCTAGCCTGCTACAGCCTGGGTTCCCGGAGTCCTGTTAGCCCAGTGCTACAGCCCGGATTCACACGCTGCTGACCGACATGCTCGATGTGATTCATGTATGCCTGTCCCCATAGGTTAGTGTCGCTTTGGGTTCACGACTAGCCATGTCGGCCCGGGTTCTCTGTCATATGGATGCTAGCGACACTATCATATACGTGAGCCAAAAGGCGCAAACGGTCCCGGGCCATGGTAAGGCGTCACCCGTGGGAATACCGTGCGTGAGGCCGCAAAGTGATATGAGGTGTTACCGGCTAGATCAATGTGGCTTGGAATCGGGGTCCTGACATGATGACTGACCTAAAGCCGGGCAATGCGAGGGCGGCCAAGATAACGGGAGCGATGCTCCTGAGGGAGTTCTTGACGCTGCGGGTTGCCCCACTCCAGGCGCGCGTGCCCCCCTTCTGGGAGCTTGAAGGAGGGGAAAACAAGGCCCACCTGAGGCCGGGGGACCTGCGTGACGATGAACTGGACGTCGTCCTACGTCTCATAGTCGGAGACAACCACGAGTACCCGCCTAGCGCCTTCATTCCCTTGTTCCAACGCAGGGACCTGGAGGAATTCGTCGCCTCTAGGCTGACTTTTGATGCGCGTGGGCTGGTGCCGCCGGTGTTTTCGGGAGCTCCCGTGGCGCAGCAACTGTTGGAGATGTCTTCTGGCGAGTCCCACGGAGAGGGGAAGAGGAGGTGGACTCGGAGAAGACCCCGGAAGGGGCGGTGGAGACTTCCCCTCTGAGCAAGGCCGAGATTCTCCGCGCCCTTCCTAATGATACCGAAGCCAATGCCTACCAAGGGGAGAGGGAGCAACCCCTCATTCCGACGAAGGGTAGGTCGTCACTGCTGGTCCACGGTGCCGCCTCCACCCCGGTGCCTTCTGGGGCTGGATATGGTTCTGCCTCTGCACCGCCTGTCACCGCCGGAGCACGACGCCTGCCCCTCAGGTCCTGATGCCGTCAGGCCTCAAGCTTCACAAGCGAAAGGTGGAGTACTTCGTGGTGGACCGGTAGGTGTTTCGAGCTTCGCTTAATCCCTGCATGTACTTGTGATTTCCTGACGCTCGCCCTTGGTTGATTAGTCCAGCATCCTCGGCGAAGAAGAGGAAGGAGGGTACGGCGGTCGTGCCTCCCTCCGCAAAGAAAGGAGGCAGCAGCACTCGGGTCTCTCCAGCCCGGTCGTCCTCGCGGGGTCAAGAGTTACATTGCCACATGGAGTCAGCCCCCATGGCCCCGCTGGCTCCGGAGGTGCCGGCACTTGGCGCGGCTGACGAGATCCCAGCTGCTCTGAAACCCGTGGTCTCCCGAGCCATGGTGACGGTGCCGCTTCCTCCCTCCTCAGCACCTCCACTCCTTGGTTCCTCTGCTCCTGCTGGTGTCTTGGGGCGTGCCCTTTTGGAGATGACCCGGCTGCAGGCGGATCTCCTGAGCGCGGACCCGCACCTGGTGGCCGGGCGTCTAGAGCTGGCCTCTAGCTGGCTTCACTCTGACCTGGCAGTTCACGCAGCGTTGAGCCAGGCTATTGCGGCCTCTAAGGAGGAGAAGCGAGGAGCTGCAAGTGCTGCAGCCGATTGTGAGGCGGTGCTGAAAGATGCCAGGGCCGCCCGTGACCGCTGCCAAGTGCTAGAGGGCGAGTTGCAGAGCCTGCGCGACAAGCATGCCGAAGAAGTACGCTACCGCCAAGTGATGGAGGAGAGGATGAAGGCCCGGGAGGAAGCCGTCAAGAACCGTGATGCTGAGCTGGCGGAGCTATGGAGGAAGCAGGCCACCGAGCGCAACCGGTTGGAAGAGTTGGAGTAGAAGATGGGGATGAGGGAGTCCGATCTGAGTGCCAAGGCGCGATTCCTGGTCGAAGACAGCATGGCCTTCGCCGATCTCGAGAAGAGGTCTAGCAAGGCACTGAAGATACTCTACGAGCATGGTCTGGAGAGGTCGCTGGACACCGACGAGGACGGCCCCGCCCAGCTACTTCCTCTTGTGTTGAAGGCGTTTGAGGAGGTCATCGATGGTCTCGGTCCCATGGCGGAAGCAGAAGCCCGCGTCCTATCTTCAACCGCACTGACTCGCGTCCTCAGCCACCTGTACCTCTGCGACCCCAACGCCCGCCTTGATGAGCTGCTAGAGCCTGTGGCTAAAGATTACTGCGAAGCCGCCGCTGCAGTTGTTGAAGGTCAAGTGGAGGCTTTGCTGGGGAAGTTTCGTGGCTTTGTCTCCGATATTCTGTCTGGCGATGCCGTGGATCCTGCGACTAAAGGTGAGAACATCGTCGCCCACGGGGGAGCACCTTCAGCAGGCGATGGCGATACCCAGGGGTGACCTACAGCTTCTCTTCCCGTTTCGTTCCTATGACATGTATCAGGCCTCATGGAGGCGTTTAGACTTTTCATTTGGTGTTGTGAAAACAATATACTTGTAATATTTTCTTCGAGATTTGGTGATTTCTTTCCTATTTGCTTTGCGTTCTGCGTCGGCAAAGCCCGGCCCCGCGCATACCTCAACCGCCATTGGGCCGACCAGAGACCAAGATGGACCAAGGAGTGAGGGGCTACGTGACTAGTTAGGCTCTTGAGTCGCAATGCTCAAGAGTCCCCCTTGACGCGCAAACAACATATAGAGAGAGTTCGTGAGGATAGATTAAAGTTCTATGTCGGCATACCCCGGCCCCGCGCATACCTCAACTGCCATTGGGCCGAACGGAGACCAGGACGGACCAAGGAGTGAGGGGCTACGTGACCAGTTAGGCTCTTGAGTCATGATGCTCAAGAGTCCCCCTTGACGCGCAAACAATTTCCATACCTGCCCTCGCCGAGGCCTCGGGAAGGGCTCGCGATACCCAGGTCCGGGGGACCTGGTTGGGTGGCGTGCGTCTGAGCATGACCCGAGCGCAGCCCCTGTGCCCAGCCCCCTCGTGCGGCTCTCCCGAGGGGAGGCGTTGTGGCGAGGCTGGGCGCTGAGCTGTGGGCTCCCTGAGGTTGATACGACTGTGGGGCCGCCCTCAGTTGTTCATCACCAGCGCGGAGCATAGTGCTTCCGCTTGTGCATGGGCATAGCCGCTCCTCAGCAGTGTCGTCAACCAGCACGGAGCATGGTGCTTCCACTTAGGCGTGGGATTGGGGGCCCCTCCGGGAGGAGCCCCCGGGACGTGTACATCCCCGCCTTGACACGTGGCTTGCACGGCAGGGCTGCGAGGTGTATCTGGGCACTCGTGAGCCAGCGCGGGACTCATGAGGCCCTACCTCAAGGCGGGTTGCGCCTGGTCTTGAGTCTTGGTGACTGCATGTCCCAGCAAGGCGGTTAGATGCAAGCACTCTACGTTCTCAGGTCCCGGCCCTCGAGCGGGCTCGGCCGCTGCTAGTATTCCAGGTCGCGATGCCGTGGTCAAGGCCAGGGGGTGAGGACTGGAGAGCCAGTAAGAGCTGCTGAGTCACGATGCTCAGGAGCCCCCCTTTTAATGTGCAAGCGAATTGCATAGGATGAACAGACCCGTGGTGGGAAGCAATCGAGCATGTGACAGTAGTTGGCAGGTTGATCATGCAGAGCAAGTCAACTTGGATAAATGCAGGAAGATACATGCCACCGGGTCCGGCCCGAGCGGCTTGGGGATGATGCAGCCCGAGGGGCGCCCCCAACAAGGTAAGCTGAAGACATAAGCAAAAGGGATACATGCCGCAGGGTCGGACCCACGCGGCCTGGGAATAATGCAGCCAAAGGGGCACTCCCAGCTAAACGAGCTTGGAAGGTGTCACCTGGTTCTGTAGACGAAGTAGAGTTGGCGCAGCTGAAGGCGTGTGTTGAAGAAATGACCCCTCGTGAGCCGCCAGAACCCTGAGCCTCGGGAGGCTCTGGGGGCTCGGGAGGTTCCCTGAAGACTGTTTCCATCTCCTCCAGAATGGCGTGGTACCTAGCTTCCTGAGCCGCCAGGACACGTCGCATGTTGTGCTGATAGGCCGACGCCACGCTCGGCAAGCCAAAGGGCATTCGAACGTAGCTGTGCGGCGGGCCCTCGCAGCGGCCCACACACGAAGGCCATAAACGCTCCTGAGATGCGGCCCTGTTGAGCCCTGGGATGTCGATGCAGACGCGTAGCCCAGCATCCTCGCCAGGATGCGGAGTTGCGCCTTGTGGGCGGCCGTCGCCGCACATGACTTTTGCTTCTTGCAGTTCCTGGATGGTCTTGGTGATGAACTCCTGAGCGGTCGGCGCTCCTTGCCTTATGCTCTCCTGAGGGTCATGTGCCGCGAAGCACGCTTCCAAGTGGTGCCCGAGCATCTACCTCGTGAGGTTGGCATGGTCTGAGGCCCTCCAAAAGAGAGCCCCCGAGCCCTACCTAAGGAGGGCACCGGGCGCGCCTTCCTATGCCATGGAGGGAGGCGCCGCTGGAGCGGGCGACGATCCTGACATGGCTCCTGCCACGATGCCATCCTCCTGAGGTCCTGCACGGCGCGACTGCTTCTTCGTGGGGATGATCTCCAGAGGGCCTTCATTTCTGCTATCGGGGTCATCGATTGCGGCGGCTTGAAAGGCGCGCTCGAGGGAGTGCACCGCATCCCTCTCTTCACACGGGACCATGATGATTCCTTCGCTTCCTGGCATCTTGAGAATGTTGTAGCCGTGATGAGTGACTGCCATGAACTTGGCCAGGGCTGGATACCCGAGGATGGCATTGTACGGCAGGCGGATGTGCGCGATGTCGAAGTCAATGAGCTCGGTGCGGTAGTTCTTGCGCTCCCTGAAGGTGACAGGCAGGCGGACCTGCCCTATCGGCGTGGTGGAGCCGTCGGTCACTCCTGAGAAAGGCTTGGTGGGCTGGAGCTAGTCATATGGCACTTGGAGGTTGTCGAACGTGTCGACGGACAGGACGTTGAGCCCTGTGCTGCCGTCGATGATGGTCTTGGTGACTTGCACATTGCTGATGACCGGGGAACACAACATGGGGAGCGTGCCAGCGGTGGCCGCGCACTTGAGTTGATCCGCCGAGTTGAGGGTGATGGCGCACTGGGACCACCTGAGCGGGCACGTGGCCTCGAGCTTGGGGAGCACCACGTTCACCTCGCGAGCAAACTGCTTGAAGACGCGCTGGGACGCTGGGGCCTGGGCGCCGCCCAAGATGCAGGTGATCGCGTGCGGCTCCTGGAAGCCCCCAGCCCCCTCGTCCTGGTGGTGGTCGCCGTTCCTTCTTGGTGGCGGCAGGGGGGAAGACCGGCGTTGCCCTGGGGGCAATCTTCACAAGACGGGTCCCTCCAGGCGCCCTCACGAGGCTGGTCCTGCCAGCGGTCCTCGCGAGGTTGGTCGCGCCACTCCTGGCGCGGGCCTCGGTCGTCCCAGCGTCCGCCTCCACGTCCTCCTCGGCGGTCGTAGCCCCGGTCACTGCGCTCGGGGCGTCGACCGTAGCGTCCTTCTCATATGGCTCTGAGCTCTTGATAGTCTCTGGTGTTGTGGGTGTTCAGTTGTGGAAGGCGCAGAAAGGTCGACCGTTCTTGGATGACCCGGGCAGATCTCTGCCCCGCTTGACGTCGGGCTCCGCTGCGAGCACAGTTACCTCCCTGCACTTCATGTCCTTGGCCTTGGCCTTCTTCTCCTCTGCGCCCACGGCTGGCAGCTCAAGGAGAGAGAGGCGCCCCTCCTCAGCGCTTGTGCACCTGTTCGCCAGGTTGAACAGCTCCTGAGATGTGCAGAGCTCCTCGTGGATGGCGAGCTCTTCCTTCATCTTGACATCGCGGACGCCATTGGAAAACGCGGAGATGATGGCCTCGTCCGTGTCCTTGGGGATCTTGAGGTGGGTGTTGTTGAAGCGCTGGATGTACTTCTGGAGGGTCTCTCCCGGTTGCTGCCTGATGCGGCGTAGATCACCCACGGCCGGAGGACGGTCGCGAGTGCCCTGGAAGTTGGCAACGAAGTGGTTGCGCATCTCGTCCCAGGAGGAGATCAAGCCGTGCTGCAGATTCAGGAGCCAGGAGCGAGCTCCATCCTTGAGAGACATGGGAAACCAGTTCGCCATGACCTTTTCATCGCCGTTGGCCGCTTCGATGCTCTGCTCATAGAGCTGCAGGAACTCCGCGGGGTCGGCGGTACCGTCGTAGCGAGGAGGCAGATCGGGCATGAACTTGCCCGGCCAGGCGATGCTACGCAGCTCAGGAGTGAAGGCGCGGCAGCCAGCCATGGTAGCTGGGGCCCGCTTTAGAGGTGGAGCTTGGTCTTGACGAGGTGCGCATTGCGCTACTGTGGCTGGTGCGCGGTGTTGACGAGGTGGCGCGGGGAGCGTAGGTGCAGCTTCTCGCGGCCGCGGAATTTCTTGGCAGCTTCTCTCTTCGAGCGCAGGCGCCGGGCGCGGCGGATCACGTCGCGGAGCCGCGCGCCTTGGTGCCAAGGCGATGTCTTGGGGCTGAGGTGGTGGAGGCGCACCATGAGCCCCGTCACCCGCGACTGGTTGTGGGGGAGGCAAACAGTGGGACGGCGCCGGAGAGCCCCCCGCGGCACGGACAAGCTCGGCGACGCACTCGAGCCAATCCTCGTAGAGGTCGTCAATGGGTTGGTAGTGTAGGAGCTCGTTTGCTGCGAGGAGTGTGGCCCGTGCCTCCATGGGAGCGCAGTGCGCGTGAGACGAAGATCCGGCAGGGGTCAGCGATGGAGTGGCGGTGCGGCCATCCTGCCACACCGAAGGATGCAGCAAGGATGCCTGGTGCTTGTTCCCCACCGGGCCGGTGGCAGCGTTGGCGGCGGGGGACGGAGAACGGCGATGTGGCCCGCCAACGGGAGCTGTCTGAGCGACCCGGTCTATCAGGGCAGCCGACGCTCAGCTCGAGCACGGCATGCGTCTGCCATGGAAACGACGGAGCGACAGAGCGACAAACTGATGGAAGGGAAGCTACGGCACGCCCCTACCTGGCACGCCAAATGTCGGATGTGGGGTTCCGGCAAACCCTTACGGTTCGAACACTGGGGTGCGCGCAGAGTCTTTCCTTCCTGCCAATCAACGGCCTAGCTCACTAAGATCTCGCGGACGAACTCGACGAACTCAACACAGAAAGACACAAGATTTATACTGGTTTGGGCCACCGTTGTGGTGCAATAACCTACTCCAGTGTGGTGGTGGTGGATTGCCTCTAGGGCTGATGATGAATAGTACAAGGGAAGAACAGCCTCCTGAGGTTGAGGTGTTGTTGAGCTCGGTGAGCTTGTGTGTGGGTGGGTGGACTGACTGGTCCGTCCTCCTCTAAGGTGGTGGCTACTCCTATTTATACTGGCCCTGGTCCTCTTCCCAAATATCTAGCGGGAAGGGAGCCAACAATGGCGGGCTAATTAAAAGGAGGACAGCTAGTACAAGCTATCCTGACAAAAGTGGTCTTCGTCTACCAAAGGCTCTGGTGGTGATGCCGTCTTGGGCTCCACGATGACCTCCATCTTGCCGTCCTCCTGGTCTTGGTCTCGTTGCACCAATATAGCAACCTTTGCCTTGGTACTCTTTGCCTGTGCTTGCCTCCTTAGCACCAAAGAGGAAATAAGGACGCTGTGCGCGCTGGCGCCCGCCTGGTATCGTGTGTCATGGCTCACGTCATGAGGGTCTCGTGAGGGTTGTCCCGCCTTGATATCTCCGCTCCTCGCGAGCCTGCCTAGCTAGGCTACTCCCAAGATGGTCTTGCGTCATCCGCCTCGCGAGGCTTGGACCCTCGCGAGGGTCTTGGATCCTTTGTTGGTGAAGATGGGCCGTATGGCCTGCTGGCTCAGCCACGCCGCGGGCCGCAAGCAGGCAAGTCTTGGGACCCCCGTTTCTAGAACGCCGACAGCCCGCACGTGCCGCAGGGTAAGGGTGGAAGGCGTCGAACCATGCCGCCCGCACCCCATGGCGTTTGGCGGTGCGCGGGCCACCTGGAGCGCAGAGTTGAGGTCTTCTTGGGCGGATGACACCGCCCCGGCTGGCTAGGCTTCCCAGCGATCGGCGTTGGCCCTCGGGTCCCCGGACATTTGTGCTACAGAGTGCTAGTGGGTCTGCTGATGGGACAGAGGCTTCGGCGCACCCCTACCTAGCGCACCAAATGTCAGCTTTCGGGTTCCGGCAAAACCCTTGAGGTTCAAACACTGGGGTGCGCACGAAGATCTCTCCTCCCTCCAGCTCATTGTCAGATTTTGGGTTTCGGAAAAACCCTTGAGGTTCGAACATTGGGGTGCGCACGAAGATCTCTCCCCCTCTAGCTCTCGCCCTCACCACAATCTCAAATCTTAGCGCGTCGAACTCACAGAACAAAGGGACACAAGATTTATACTGGTTCGGGGCACCGTTGCGGTGTAATAACCTACTCCAGTGTGGTGTGATGGATTGCCTCATGGGCTGAGGATGAACAGTTACAAGGGAAAGAATGGCCTCCTGAGGAGAGGTGCTCTTGTGCTTGGCGAGCTTGTGTGGTGTCTGGTGGTATGAATGATCTTCTCCCCTTTGCTAAGGTGGTGGCTAATCCTATTTATAGAGGCCCTGGTCCTCTTCCCAAATATTGAGAGGGGAAGGGATGCCACAATGGCCATGTTTGAAGGTTCGCAGCTAGTACAAGTTATCCTGACAAAAGTAGTCTTCGCCTGCCAAAGGCTCTGGTGGTGACGCCGTCTTGGGCTCCACGGTGACCTCCATCCTGCCATCCTATCGGTCTTCGTCTTGTTGCACCGATATGGAAACCTTTGCTTCATGCCTCGGGACTCCGCGCCTGAGCTTGCCTCTTTAGCACCAAAGAGGAAATGATGACACTGCACACGTTGGCACCTGCCTGGTGCCCGCCTGGCCTTGGTTGTCATGGCTTACATCACGGGGACCTCGCGAGGTCTCCCTAGCCTTGATCTCTCTGCCCTCATGAGCCAGCCTGGTGAGGCTGCCCCCGAGTAGGTCTTGCATCGTCTGCCTCGTGAGGCTTGGCCCCTTGTGAGGTTCTTGAGTGCTTGCTAGTGAAGATAGGCCGCACAGGGCCGATTGTGGAGCCACATCGTGGGCCACAGGCAGGCAACTCTGGAGACCCCCATTCCCAGAACGCTGATAGTAGCCCCGGGCCCAAGGTGCGCTCGGACATGGCTTCGAGGCGAAGCCGAGGGCAAGGGAGTGGCGCCGCGGGCCCTAACAGCCTGCGGCCTCGGTTTGCGCGTGGCGGTTGATTAGATGTGGGCGTCCATGCTTCCCCATGCTGCCTCGGCAACCGCCCGACTTGACGAGTCCTTGTTGCATGCAGAAAAAAGGTCATGATTACCTTAGATCGTGGAGGCCGGCGGTGGGCCTCCTCTTGGCTATAAATGGGAAGGGGGAGCGGATCCCCCATCACCCATCACTTCCTTCGCTCCTTCTGCTTCTTCTTCCTCGCTTCCTCGCTAGCAGCAACACTCATGGCACCGGTGAAGAGATTCTCAGCCGCGGAGAAGGGGAAGGCCCGCCAGGAGGGGCCCGGCTCGCCACCACCCAAGAGGGGGCGTGGTCGCCCGCGCAAGCACGCCGCGACCTCTGCCGTGGCCCCTCGCGGCAGCGGCGCCCCCCCCCCCCCCCCCCCCCCCCCCCCCCCCGCCCCCCCCCCCCCCCCCCCCCGTGTGGCAGGAGTCGCCCTGGTCGTGGCAGTCCTGTTGATGATGAAGTGAGGCGTGCATTGGTTGCGCAGCCTCCTCGCCGCACTTCCATTTGGCGGAGGTGACGCCGGAGTTCATCGTGTGGTCGGAGAACCCGGCTGGCACCTGGCTTCAGCTCTAGCGGTTCTTTGTCGGCGAACTGCCGTCCGCAGGTCCAGGCGGTCTCTGGCTGCAGGCGGACGGTTGCTGCTGCAGGGCTTCGTGGGTCGTGGTGGAAATCTCCGCCACGGGCAACGTGTGCTTGGCTCGTGGCTGGCAGACATTCGCCCGCGCGCGGACTGGGCAGGTGGTGTGCCCTCCACTTCAAGTAGAACGGTGACGCGACCCTCTTCGTGGGTATTTGGGGAAGATGGTCGCCGCGTCGGGTGCTGCCCCGAGGACAACGACGGCGACAAGGTGCTCAGCCTTGGTGATGGTCGTGACGAGGAGGAAGGTGGATTCCTCCTCGGTGCTGCCCACAACTCGTCCATCTACGGCGGCTCCACCTCCAGCGACAGCTCCAGCAGCGGCGGCTATGACCAGCCGCCGCACCTGTTTCGAGGGAGGCAGCGGGTCGTCTCGTCGTCGCGATCCAGTGAAGCGCGAGGAGGAGTCTGGCTGAGCTCGGGGAAGGGCCATGGGTCCGCCCTCGCGAACTTCTGTGGGGGCACGCTCCACTTTTGTTTTGCTCTTTCCTTCCCGTGTTTAAGAAGGAACAAGTATGGGCCCTGCGGGGGGCGTGTAATGAACCATTAGTTCCAAGTTGCTATGTTATGTGTATCGTCCCTGCGCCGTGTTGTGGTACCAACGTTTTATGTGGGCGTGTAGAGATAACTTAGCTTGATGTGCCTGAAGTAGTTTCCGCCTCGTGAGGCGAGCATTCCCCAGTGCCTAACGAGGCCTCCTTTGCTCGGAAGGCGTCTGGGAACTGCAAAAATTCGTTAGGAAACTCTTATTCTTTCGAATCCTGGTCACAAGCGCCGCCGGTCATGACCCAGCACTTCGCATCACAGTACCCGAGGGGCACAGATTGAGAGAGATGGGCCAGCTTGCGGGCTTGGGCGAGGGTGCCTCGCGAAGAATAGGAAAAACGCTCACGAGGGCACCTCCATGAGGGCACCTATCCAACCCCCTCGCGAGGCATGTGAGGGTGAGAACGGACCAAAACAAAAATCCAAGGAAGAACAGAGGGGAAGGTGATCGAACAAAGAGGACAACAAAGGCCAGAATGCAAACTTCCATTAAGAAAAAGGGGCAAGCAAACTATGGAAAGCAAATGAAAAGCCGCGTCCGGCACCTAGTCTAGTCTTCTTGTCTTCTCACCAGCGCGGAGCTAAGTGCTGCCACTAAGACATGGGAGGGAGCCCCCGAGGCCCAAGCGCGGCACTCGCGAGACTCCGGGGCGTGTACAACGCCACTCATTATTACGTGAGAATGTCACGATCGAAGATCTTCACAGGCATGGGGCCTTGCTTCATAGGCGCTGGGCCTTGCTTCATGGGTAGAACCTCCGGAGGTGCTGGATGTTCCAGGCGTTCTGGATGGGGATCCCGTCCTGTGTCTCCAGGCGCGCGGTGCCAGGCCTGGAGACACGGGCAATCCTAAATGGGCCCTCCCACATGGGCGAGAGCTTGTGCAGCCCTTCCCTGGAGAGCACCCTCCTCGGGACGAGATCTCCCACCTCGAGCGTCCTGGAGCAGACGCTGCGACAGTGGTACCGTCGCAGCGCCTGCTGGTACCTTGCTGCTCGGAGCGAGGCTTCACGGTAGTGTTCCTCCCCCAGCACAAGGTCCATCCCCCACATGGCGTCCTACTGCGTCTCGTAGAACGCCAGGACCCACGCAGAGAGATGCTTGACCTCGTGAGGGAGAACCGCTTCTGCTCCGTAGACGAGGAAGAACGGGGTCTCGCATGTTTGCTTTGTGGCGGTGGAGCGGATGGACCACAACATAGACTGGAGCTCATCATGCTAGCCCTTGACGCAGGCCTCAAGCTTCTTCTTGAAGGTCCTGGTCTTGAGGCCCCTGAGGACCTCCGCGTTGGCGCGTTCGGCTTGACCGTTGCTCCTGGGGTGTGCCACTAAAGCATAGCAGATCTGCATTCCAAGGTTAGCACAGTATGCCTTGAAAAGATTGCTAGTGAACTACGAGCTGTTTTCCGTAATGATGTGATTAGGGACCCCAAACCGGCTTATGACACCCTTGATGAACTTGACCGCAGATCCGGCCGGGATGGTGCGGACGGCTTCTACCTCCGCCCATTTGGTGTACTTGTCGATGGCGACGTAGAGGTAGCGGTAGCCCCCAGGTGCTCGAGGTAATGGGCCTATGATATCCAGCTCCCAGACTGCGAATGGCCAAGAGAGTGGGATGGCTGGAGGCCCTGAGCTGGCTGATGGATCTGCTTGGCGTGGAATTGGCAGGCCTCGCAGGACTTCACCAGCTCGGTTGCGTCGTTAAGAGCCGTAGGCCAGTAGAACCCGCTGTGGAACGCCTTGACGACGAGGGTCTGTGATGATGAGTGGTGCCCGTAGTCCCCGTCGTGTATGTCGGCCAACAGCTCATTCCCATGTTCCCTGGAGATGCATCATAAGGTAACATCATTTGGCCGCTTCCTGTATAACTCACCATCCTGGATGCAGTATGTCGTAGCTTGTCGGGCCACGCGCTCTGCGTCCTCCTCCTCCGGCAGCATCCCTTGCGTCAGGTATTCCTTGAACTCCTTGGTCCAGCATCCCTCCTGAGGCTCGAGCGCCAGGAGTAGGCGCGCTCCCGAGGTTGGGCCACGGGCCGGGGCTCCCGAGGCAGGCGGTTGGGGGAGTTCCTCTCATAGCGGCGCCGGCTCCGGGAGCGGAGGTGCTGCCGACGGCTTGAAGAGCCGCTCCTCAAAGATGCCAAGCTCGTGGGTTTGTCGCTTGGACACCCTCTTGGCGATGCCGTCGGCCTCCTTGTTGGTGCCACGGGGTACGTGCTGCAGCTCTAGACCCAGGAAATGCTTTTCCATTTTGTGTACCTCCGCGAGGTATGCCTCCATGTGTTCGTCCTTCGGCTCGTATACCTTGTTGGAGAAGTTGACGAGCTGCGAGTTGCCCTTGATGGTGAGGCGCTTCACCCCATGGGCCACCGCGGCCTTGAGGCCGGCGATGAGGCCTTCGTACTCTGCGATGTTGTTGGAGACCTTCTGGCCCTGCTGGAAGCAAAGCTGCATGGCGTAGTAGAGCTTGTCCTAAGTAGGCGAGATGAGCACTGCTCCGGCCCCCGCGCCCTGGCGTGTGAATGCACCATCAAAATACATGACCCATCCATCTAGTGCTTCACTTCCTGGTGAGAGAGATCGGTCATTTCCTGCTTCAAACCCCAGGTCGTCGGTCCATTCTGCCACGAAGTCGGCGAGCGCGGCCCACTTGATGACCCTAGTTGTGCTGAACTCTAGCTGGAATGCTTGCAGCTTGATGTTCCATGCAGCGACTCTTCCAGTAGCATTGGGGCTCCTGAGTACCCTCTCCAGCGGGTAGGCCGAGATGACCTTGATTGGGTGACCTTGGAAGTAGTGTCGCAGCTTGCGTGAGGCCACTAGAAGCGTGAGCAAGAGCTTTTGAGGCATGGGGTACCGTGCCCTTGCATCCCGCGGTACCGTGTTGAAGAAATACACCGGGTGCTCGACGAGGGCAGGAACGTTGATGGAGCTTGTGCCTGCCGGCGGTTGGGGCGCCTCCTGAGATGACGGGACCTCAAGAGCCCGATCGCCTGTTGGTGCCCCTGCCGGCCCACGAACGCCTTCCTACTGGTCCTGGTCACCCGATGGCCTTGCTTCAGCCCTTGTAGTGCCCTTCGGGTCCTGCATCGCCTCGGCTAGTGAAGCGACATGGCGCGACAGCCCCTTGGCCTGGCGCTCCTCCCGGACCGCCACCAGAGCTGCCCTGGCGGAGTAGGGAGTGGTGGCAAGGTAAAGCACCAGGGGCTCATGAGGGTGAGGCGCCACCATCACCGGAGGGCTGGTCAGGTATCTCTTGAGGTCTTGAAATGCTTGGTCGGCTTCCGGGGTCCACTCGAACGGGCCCTTCTTCATCATCAACTTGAAGAACGGAAGGGCGCGTTCTCCCAGCTTGGAGATGAAGCGCCCCAGCGAGGTCACGCAGCCTGCAAGCTTCTGCATCTCCTTCAGAGTTTGCGGTGGGCTCATGTCTTCTATCGCATTGACCTTCTCTGGGTTGGCCTCGATCCCCCTGTGGGACACGATGAAGCCCAGCAACTTGCCAGAAGGGACACCAAACACGCACTTCTCCGGGTTGAGCCACAAGTCCACCTGGCGCAGGCTCGCAAAAGTCTCCTCCAGGTCCTGAATCAAAGTTCTCACCTCCCAAGACTTCACCACAATGTCGTCTACGTAGGCCTCAGTGTTTCTCCCGAGCTGCCGTCCCAAGGCGATGTGCATCAGCCGCTGGAAGGTTGCTCCTGCATTGTGCAGTCCGAATGGCATGCAAGTGTAGCAGTATACCCCACATGGGGTGAGGAAGGCCGTCTTCTCCACATTCTCCACCGCCATCTTGATCTAGTTATAACCCGAGAATGCGTCCAGGAAGCACAGCAGGTCGCATTCGGCGGTGGAGTCGATAATCTGATCGACGCACGGGAGCGGGAACGGGTCTTGGGGACAAGCCTTGTCGAGGTTTGTGAAGTCAACACACATGCGCTCCTTCCTGCCTTTCTTCGGTATGACGACAGGGTTCGCCAGCCACTCGGATTACCGAACCTCGCGAATGACACCCGCCGCCTCCAGCTTGTGGGTTTCCTGGACGATGAAGGATTGCTTCTCCGTGGACTGTCGCCGCGCTTTCTGCTTCGCGGGGCACACATTGGGGCACACCCTTAAGTGATGCTCGATCACCCCTCTTGGGACCCCCACTAGCTGCTTGGGTTCCCAGGCGAACACATCCTTGTTCATGCACAAGAACTTCACTAGTGCCTCCTCTTGTTTTGGGTCGAGGTCCGCGCCTATGATGAAAGTGCTTCTCGAGGACCCATCTTGCTCACCTGACACCTGCTTGGTTTCGGCCTGATCTTGAGTCAACAGTTGCTTCTGCTTTGCTGGCGCGGCTTCCTTGGCCCCTAGGATGGCCTCGTTGGCCGGTAGTGCCGCCGCGGCGGTTTTGAGGGCGCACCTGAGCACCGCTAGGGCCTCCTTGGTATCCCCAACCACGGTGAGGACGTCTTTGCTCCCAGGCATCTTCATGAGGTTGTATGCCGGATGGATTGCAGCCATGAACCGGGCAGAGCCGGGTATCCGAGTATGGCGTTGTAGGGGAGGCTGATGCGAGCGATGTCGAAGTCGATCAGCGATGTTGAAGGGGCTAGCGGAGCCGCCGCCGATCTCGGACAAGGGCTTGCTGGGTCCGAGCCATTGAAGCGGTACATGGAGAAGGATGAAAGCCTCCACAGAGAGCACGTTGAGATTGATGCCACCGTCGATGAGGGTCTTCGTGACGGCTACACTGCAGATGGTGGGCGTGCACAGCATTGGGAGCACGCCTAAGCCAATGGTGGTGGTGGGGTGATCCTCCGCGTAGAAGGTTAGGTCGGCCATGGGCGCCGCCCAACCCGGGGGAGCTCCTTGGCGCGCGGAGGCGGTGCCAATCTGGCAAAAGAACGGCTTGGTGTGATGGTCCGAGGGTGGTGCTCGCGAGCCGCCGAGGAGGGCCGCGACAGCGAGGGGTGCCGGTGCCGCGAAGCGCGTGATGAATAGACCGCGCAGTTCCTCCCAGGAGGTCACCGAAGATCCTGGGAAGCTGGGCAGCCAGCCGCATGGCGCGCTGGCCAAGGCCAAGAGGAACCAGTTGGCCAACACCTGGTCATGGCCTCCGGCTTCGAGGACGGCCTCCTCATACGCCTGCAAGAAGGTCGCCAGATCTGTCGTGCCATCATAGCGGGGTGGCATCTCTTGCTTGAACTTGCGTGGCGACCGCACCTGTCGCAAGGTGTGGGTGAAGGCCCGGACGCCTGCGGCACATCCACAGGCGCACGCCGACCTAGCCGGAGGGGTAGCGTCCGCCATGAAGATGGATGAAGCAAGCAGAGAGGTGGAACTCCGGCGCACCCCCTACCTGGCGCGCCAAATGTCGGATTTCGGGTTCCGGCAAAACCCTTGAGGTTCGAACACTAGGGTGCGAACGAAGATCTCTCCCCCTCTAGCTCTCACCCTCACCACAATCTCAAGTCTTGGCGGTCGAACTCGCAGAATAAAGGGACACAAGATTTATACTGGTTCAAGCCACCGTTGCAGTGTAATACCCTACTCCAGTGTGGTGTGGTGGATTGTGTCAGTGTCAAAACCGGCGGATCTCCGATAGGGGGTCCCGAACTGTGCGTCTAGGATCGATGGTAACAAGATATAGGGGACACAATGTTTACCCAGGTCCGGGCCCTCTCTATGGAGGTAATACCCTACGTCCTGCTTGATTGATATTGATAAATATAGGTGTTACAAGAGTTGATCTACCATGAGATGGTGATGGCTAAACCCTAGAAGCTTCGCCTATATGACTATGGTTATGAATGAATGTATCCTTTCCGGACTAACCCCTCCGGTTTATATAGACACCGAGGGGATCTAGGGTTTATGTAGAGTCGGTTACATAAGAAGGAATCTTCATAGTCGGTCGCCAAGCTTGCCTTCCATGCCAAGGAGAGTCCAATCCAGACACAGGTACAGTCTTCGGTCTTCATGTCTTCACAGCCCATCAGTCCGGCCCATGGATAACAGGCCGGACATCCGAGGACCCCTTAGTCCAGGACTCCCTCAGTAGCCCCTGAACCTGGCTTCAATGACGAGGAGTTCAGCATGCAGATTGTCTTCGGCATTGCAAGGCAGGTTCCCTTTTATCCGAACTTCAAGATAGTCTTCAGATGCGATGATAGTATTCGGACCTGTCATACACGCCATACATAACCGTAGAGAGAATATATATTTTCACACGAGTCTAATCCGCTGACAGCTTTTACAATATGACATCACGTCTGTCCTGTCATAATTTCGAACCGTTTTTCATCTGCCGCTCCATGTTTCGAGACGCGGTTGCCATTGGCATGTCTTGTCGAAGCAGAGATCGTGCCCCCTTATTACGGGATTCTCATCAATACGGGCGTGGGAGGCCCAACCGTGCTATTAGCACGGCCCTTGGGAATAGGTGAGTTTAAGGCGAGTGGGGAGACGCTTGATATCTCATGGCCTTTATAAGGGGATAAGGATTCCCTTTCTTTCACCCACACCTAAGCTCCTCCCCAGTCCTTCCGTCCCTGAGCTCTAGCGCCCAAGCTTCTAGCTTTTCCCTTAGCCAAGAAAGTACTCAAAAAATGTCCGGATCCGGCGCTGGGGGTAAGTAGATGGCCTCCTCCGTCAAGAAGAAGGATATCAAGGCGCTCCGGGAGGCCGGATATCTGGCCAAGGAGATCGCAACTCCCGGATAAGGGACATATCATCCCTACTCCAGAGCCCCACGAGAGGGTTGTGTTTCTCACACATTTTGTCCGCGGGCCGGGCTTCCCTCTCCACCCCTTCGTCCGCAGACTCAGGTTTTACTATGGGCTAGACTTTCATGACCTAGCCCCCAACTTCATCCTCAACATCACGGCATTCATTGTCGTGTGCGAGGCCTTCCTCCGCACCACGCCTCATTTCGGCCCATGGTTGAAGACCTTCAACGTGAAGCCGAAGGTGGTGAGCGGCCAACAAGTAGAGCGCGGAGGTTCCATGGTGGGCAAGATGCCCAACGTTACCTGACCCGAAGGCTCGTTCGCGGAGACGGTGAAAGGGTGGTAGTCGGGGTGGTTCTATATCACCGAGCCATGCGACGCCAACTAGGTGGCGGCCCCCGAATTCAGATCTGGATTCCCAATGCGGCTCACCTCCTGGCAAGAGAAGGGCCTGACCTGGGGTCCCTCGGACAAGCTGACTGGGCTCCAGATATGTGTCCAGAACATGATGGATAGGAAGATCAAACCCGTCAACGTGGTCCAGGTCATGCTCATTCGTCGGGTCCTTCCGTGCCAGCGCCGGACTTGCTATCTGTGGGAGTACGATCCGGCCAAGCACCAAACGCTACTAGAGCTCTTTGGCACGACGCACGAAGAAATCTGGAAAGTGCTCTTCAAGGCCAGCGAGATGCCATCGCCCACAACCGAAGATTGCGGGCTTAGCTTAAAACACCAGGCTAACCCAGTGAGTTCTTTTAATATTTTCAAGGCGTACCCTTTACTAGCATATTTTGATAAAAACCCTAAGCTTTCCTACCCATGTTTTCAGGCCTGGATCAAGATAGCGGAGGGGATTAACAGTCCGGCTCCGCTGCCCCAAGACCAAGAAGAATTCCCGTTATTGACGAAAATGCTTTTTCCAGCACCTTATGAGGTGCCAGAGAAGACGACCAAGAAAGCGGCCAAAGGGGCCAAGAAGGGCCCTCGCCGAAAAGGTGCTTCATACGTGATGTCCGAAGACGAGACTTCCTCTTAATCCGCTGACGACGACGACGAAGAGGAAGAAGAATGCGACTCCCCATGTGAAGTGGGGAGGAAGGAGAGAACGGATCCCGCAGATCCAGAGCTGAAAGCGCCTAAGAGGGTTAGGGGTTCCCACACGGACAACTCCGTGTGGGATGTTGACAGTAGTCTGGAGCGACCTCGCCGGACCAAGCCTCTGGCCGCATCGTAAGTACCAGAATCCGAAAACGGCTGGCCTTCCCTGTTTGTAATATTGATATACCTTAAACTTTGTTATCGCAGTCCAGCATGCGATGGCTCCCTGCGATCCTCATCAGAGGGATCGCTGGACTCAAAGGAGATAGCTAGCATGTCTCCGCCACCTGCTCATTCCGTCTCTCCCAAGGGTGATGAAGAGGTGGTGTCGCAAAAGACCTTCCCCGACCGGGGGGGTTCCGGAGATCACCGGGGTGGCGCCCCAGGACGACTCCACAATTGCCGGACGCATAGGGGAAAATCCCCTGTGGGGATTGGCGGGGGCCAGGTTCCCTTCGAACCTGAGCCGGATACCATTCCGGAGACCTATGAGACTCCGGAGTCCAGCGAACGGCATGCCCCGAAAGTAGGGAATCTGCCTGATCCGCCAGTGACTTCTATCAAACTAGATGCACCGGATAACCTGCTGGAGGCGCTACGAGGCACCTCTATTGTGGATGCACACCGCGCCCTTATGGGCACGGTAATAGAGAAGGTCCAGTTCGTGAAAAGCGGACTGAGTGAAGCCCGCACTAGCTTTCTATCAGGCTTTGAGGTAAGTAATGTGTTTGTAGGAAGAATATCATAGTATAGACAGTAGCCCCTGATGCTCTATTTGGTGTTCGAAAAGAAAAAGCCGAACAGAGGATCGAAAAGGAATATCGCAGGAGTCTAACATAAGTTGTCTTTGTGAATAAGGAGGTGTCACTGCAGGCTACCACCGCTCATGCTGCAGAGGTCTCCGGACTGAAGCGGAAACTGGAGCGGGCCGAGGAAGAGCTCTGCCTTGTAAAGAAGTAGCTAGAGGATAGCCAAGGTATGTGCTGACCTGCTGGTACCTTTTAAGAAAAAATGAATAGTCCGTCCAGAATGAGTTTTCATGACCTTTATTAGGGGCCACGACCGACGGGGAAGCCCTCAAGAAAGCGTTGGACGATGCCGAGGACAAAGCGGCCAAGGAACATGCCGCGTGCGAGAAGCACGAGGCCCAGGTCGGCGAGCCGCAACAACAGCCCCAGGACATGATCAAGAGATTTGAGTACTTGGAGAGCAATTGTAAGGCGCAAGAGTCCGAAGTGGCGAAGGCCCGCCGGAGCGCACATGATGCACGAGCCGTAGCCCAGAACGCCCTCCAGGAAATTTGGGCGGCCAAGGAGATTGCAGCGGGTAATTCTTTCACCATGCAAAGAAAGTATGTAAAAGAAACATTCCATGTACTTAGCCGAATTCGGGTTTTCCAGGGGCGTTTGCGGATCTGCCGCACAGTATATTGGATGCTGCCGATCATTACAGAGCTGAAGAAGGGATGTCTACGGAGAAGCTATTCTGGTCCCAGTATCTTGGACCGAACATCCGTTGCGCTTCATCGACCAGCTGAAGCAGTTGGTCGAGCTGCACAAGTAGGCAGAGCTAGCCATGAAGGACCTTATAGTCCGGCTATGGCCTGCCGAGCCTGTACCTAGCAGCTATTTCGGACTTGTTAAGCGGCTTGTAAATGCATGTCCGCGGCTCGAAATCGTGAAGCGGTCGGTCTGCATTGAAAGTGCGCGTATGGCCTTTGTCTGCGCCAAGATGCATTGGGAAAAGCTGGATGCCAAGAAGTTGATGACCGAGGGGCCGCTGGAGGGCAAGGAGCATCGTCGACCCGAGCTCTATTTTGATGGCGTCCTGGAGGGGTCCCGCATTGTGGCGGAATAATGTTTGAAGGATATCATTTTCCCATGAGAACATTTGTATTATCTTGTCCTGTAATATGGAACAATGATGTTATGTATGATAATGCTTGTGATTTACATTTTACCTCCTGTGCTGCCGTTTATGAAATCTGAGGGTTGACCAGTTGTCGGCTTCTGCCCCCATGTAGATAGTACGGGGGTGTTCGGGATAAATCTAAACACTATTTACTCCACATTCTGGTCCTTAAAGGAGGTGTTTAGCACAATGAACAAGGCAATCAGACTATGCGGCCTTTACCGCCCTCACTTAGCCATAGGAGTTTGACAATTAAAAAAAGGTTGGCGAAGCCCCTGGTATTCGGAAGGCCTAACTAGGGGCGTTATACACGCCTAACCGGAGGGACCGATTCTTCGCATGAAGTGGAAAAAAATATCTAACGATTTGGAACCTCTCGAACAGCTGACGGGCTCTCGCTGCATCATGATAGTCAGTTTTCGGCTTTCTCTATTGAGGTGCTCGTCCGGAAGAACCGGGACACAATCGCAGTAGTTCTCCCTTTACTACCCTAGCCGATATAGCGGAACGTAAGGTAGTAAGCACAGGAGCCGGGCAACCCAACTATTGACCAAAGACATGATTCGGAGCCGATGCAAATAATGCTATAAGTTCGGGGTGCCGAACTATACTGAAAAAGTGTTCGGACTTTTATTGCCATAGAACGGGGTGTAATGAAGCCCCTGGCGCAGTAATACGTACCATAGTGTACGCGTGTAATAAGTAATATACACAAAGGTGAGGAAACATGAAAAATTAAGTAATAAGCTGACGCCCCCATTTATTCACCAATGTGATGTAATTAGTACGTCGAGGCATACTTTGTGCGAGTAATGTGATAAGCAAGTAAAGCTATTTAACATTTCGCAACCAAGGGCGAGCTACGTGCGGGTATGTAAAACCTGGGGATTCCCTTGTTTGGCAATCGTTTAATAGAGACCACCTAGGGATTCCCTTGTATGCCACAGCTTCTTGCCTCCTTGGTGTGTTCTGCAAGCGGGTCGTCCATATAGACCTCGAAAAGAGAAAAGACCCGTGATAATAAAAAGTAAAAAATAAAGGCGTGCGAATCCCAGGGTCGGTCAAGCCGCACTGTGGATCGCGAGCGAGTTATGCCTCCGTCAGTACCCATGAGGTTTTGAGTGCGTAATTATGTATGTGCGGCACGGATGCCCTTTCCTCCTCGGGGCTGGGACAGAGGCCGAATTTACTAATTCAGCTCTTGACGAACCAAGCTGCCCTTTGGCAGTGTAGTCCAGACCTTCTTGACGATGTCCAGGGGTTCAGCGGCCAGATTATGGTGCTGCTTGCGAAGGCCACTCTGTACTTCTGCTGCTAGGGCTGCAGTATGCTCCTCTGTGTGGAGGGAACGTTCCATGTTTCCATTTACTGTAATGACGCTGCGTGGACCGGGCATCTTGAGCTTGAGATAAGCATAACGTTGCACCGCATTGAATTTAGCGAACGCGGTTCATCCGAGCAGTGCGTGGTAGCTGTTGCGGAAGGGGACGATATCTAAGATTAGCTCTTCGCTTCGGAAGTTATCCGGGGAACCGAAGACCACCTCCAGCGTGATCGAGCCCGTACAATGGGCTTCTACGCCTGGTATAACTCCTTTAAAGGTAGTTATCGTGGGCTTGATTCATGAGGGATTAATGCCCATTTTGCGTACTGTATCCTAATAGAGCAGGTTGAGGCTGCTACCACCGTCCATTAGGACTCGTGTCATGTGAAATCCAGTGATGATTGGGTCGAGTACCAATGCGGCTGAACCGCCATGACGGATGCTAGTTGGACGATCACTACGATTGAAGGTGTTCGGGAATGACGACCATGGGTTGAACTTTGGGGCGACTGGCTCAACCGTGTAAACGTCCCTAAGTGCATGCTTGCGCTCCCTTTTGGGGATGTGTGTAGCGTATATCATGTTCACCGTTTGGACTTGAGGCGGGAATTTCTTCTGCCCCCAGTGTTCGGCTGCCGGGGCTCCTCGTCTCCGTCCTCGCGCTACGATTCCCCTTCCTTCTTTCTGCTGTTTACCTTGCTGGCTTGCTCAATGACCCGGCAATCACTGTTAGTATGGTTGGCTGGCTTGTCTGGCGTGCCATGTATCTGGCAAGGACGATCGAGTATGCGGTCCAAGCTGGATGGTCCTCCGCCATTCCTTTTATAGAGCTTCTTTCGCTGGCCGGATTTGGAGCTGCTGAATCCGGCGCGAACTATGGTGTCATCGGAGTTATCGCCATTGCTTTGGCGTTTGTGTCTGTTGCGCCGGAGCTTGCTGGTGCTATTTTTGGCCTCAGAGGCGCCTACTTCGTTGGCTGTGTTTGTACTGTGAGCCAGCCAACTATCTTCTCCCGCGCAAAAGCGGGTCATAAGTGACATGAGGGCTGCCATGAACCTTGGCTTTTCTTGGCCAAGGTGGCGGGCTAGCCATTCGTCACGGATGCTGTGTTTAAAGGCCGCTAGGGCTTCGGCATCCAGACAGTCAACGATCTGGTACTTTTTGGTTAGGAACCTAGTCCAGAATTTTCTGGCTGATTCTCCGGGTTGTTGAACTATGTGCTTAAGTCATCGGCATCGGGTGGCCAGACATATGTACCTTGGAAGTTGTCAAGGAAGGCTTCTTCCAAGTCCTCCTAGCTGCCGATGGAGTTTTCGGGCAGGCTATTTAGCCAGTGTCGAGCTGGTCCTTTGAGCTTTAGTGGGAGGTATTTGATGGCATGGAGGTCGTCTCCACGGGCCATGTGGATGTGGAGAATAAAGTCCTCAATCCATATTGCGGGATCGGTTGTTCCGTCATATGATTCAATATTGACGGGCTTGAACCCCTCGGGAAATTCGTGATCCAGCACCTCATCTGTGAAGTAGAGACGGTGTGTGGCGCCTCTATATCAGGCCGCGTCACGGCGCACATCCAGTGAAGTCCGTCTGCGGTTATCGGCCCGGGTGTGACTAGGTTTGTCACGTCCGAATAGGTAGCCATCATCCCGAGTCGGGAAGCGTTCTCGCGATCCGTAGATTGATCTGGTGTGTCCTGCTCTGCTATCTAGCTCCTACCGAAGGTCGTATGTATGGTCCCGAGTTGTTTTGTCCCTGTTTTTGCGAGGTGGTGGGGCGGGCTGTTGTTCGGCCTGAGTTGTTGTTTTATCCCGACCGCCGGGTGGCCAGTCCGCCATACTATCTTGGCCACATGGTGGTTGGTCTGCATTGCGTGAGGGAGGTAAGGGATCCGGTGCTTCCTCATCGAGCTGAGGTAGCAGTCTGTGCTTTGGGTAACTCTTGACTTGGCGCTCGAGGCCGTATTCTTCAGCTGCCAAGACATCAGTCCACCTGTCAATGAGAAGGTCTTGATCAGCGTGGAGCTGCTGCTGTTTCTTTTTCAGGCTTCTCGCGGTAGCTATTAGCTGGCGCTTGAAGCATTCCTATTCTAGGGGTGCCTTAGGCACGATGAAATCCTCGCTGCCAAGGCTCTCCTCATCTTCGGACACTGGACGATAACTATCATCATCCGAGTCATTGGGCGTGGCCTTTTTATCAGGGTCATCTTGCCAGTTGTCTTGTTCCTCCTATTCGAATGCGGCTCCAACAGGGTCTTCATTGTTTTTGGCATCGCCCGGAGTACTATTCTCTTCGGTGCGAGTGTTGTCATCTGTGGTGACCCCGACTCATAAGTCGAGATCATTGAATGCACGTGTACAGTGATCCCAGAGATCAATGCTCACTGAACACACAGAAGCTGAATAACAAGAGTCTGACATCCATACATACCGTTTTACACAAGTAGGACCATTATGGTCAAGTCTTACATAGATAAAGCCACAAGGGCTGAACACCAAATAAACTTAAGCAGCGGAAATCTTCGTCGATAAGTAGAACCCATGCATCTGTCGTAACCCTACGGGCATTCTGACTGGGAAGCGTTCTAGCTCGCATGTTCATCACCAAGGTACTCTTCATTATATCCTGTTCTTTCATGCCTGGCCAATAAAATAACCAGTGGCAAGCCAATGAGTACTTTGAATGTACTCGCAAGCAACCCATGTTTTGGTTCAAGATACAACAATGCATGATATAGGTAAATTTTTGCAGAAAGCTAGTTTTGAGTGCAATGACATGTTCAACAACTTGTAAGACATGCATCAGGAGAATTTAAGTAACCATGAGGACAGGTTACAGATATCAACATAATTAGAGTGGGCATCAACCCACTCAATCATGTCAAGTGCTTTGACTTCACCCAAGTAGATCTTCCCAGTTATCCAAACACACACACTGGTTTGTAAACATGTGGACATAGCCCAAGAGCGGTTACCCAACTTTCCTTGACCGTGGACATGGCTATTCGAATAGTTTTACACTCTGTAGAGGTTGCACACTTTACCCACAAGATCCGGGGAACTTTCGTGTCATCCACGACCCGCGGTACCTCCAGTACCCGGGGTAAGCACCCGATCACTATATTTCCCTAGATGACACTAACAAGGAGTCCACTAGTTGTTCCATATCCTCACGATGTACACCATATGAGACTCACTCGAGATCGTAACATCCGAGAGGGGACACAACGGTGTATCCGGTGCCCTGTGAAAATAGTCATGGCGGCCCTACCTGGCACGACCCCGTCCCGAGAGAGAGCACCAACTCTCCCCCGTCACTAGTAATGCGGGCTCCAAGCTAGTATCGGCCTAGGTAATTAATAATGCCCTTTCCCATACAAGGGTAGAGTGGTTGGGCATGTAAGGTTGGAATAACGGTCGCAACTTAAACCAATCCGTTTTGAAAACAACACACACTTGCCTCGGTACACCACGTCGTCATCAAGTGGCTACCCAACTCATCATCTCCCCTGGGCATAAGTGGCACCCGATGGGGTTTTCGAAAAAGTCTTTTGAAAATGCCTCGTCTCCATTACCATGCATATTCCCGTCCCTTTTTGCGTAGCACTACTTTAGCAGCCTATCTACCCCCACCGGCATAACCCTCATAAGAAGGTAGGGTCACGCACAATGCAAGTATCAACGAGGAAGTACGGTGGCAAACCATCAAAGTGGTTACCACCTCATCATGATTCCGTTGCAACAACAATATGGTGCTATATGACATGCATAAAAAGGGTTTCATAGACATGGTCAAAGGGCTGCTTGCCTGTTTTAACAAAGTCTTCGAGGTCTTCAAATATCTCTGGTCCAACTCCGAGCATTTCGTCTACTTCGTCAACTATCGTCGAAAACAACCATAATAAGCAACACGACAAGGCAAAAATAAAAGTGCTCTAAAAAATGTGAGTTGGACTTTCCTAGGATACCTCTGGTCATATGAGGAATGACCAAGGTGATTTCATTGGAAGTGGATCAATGGATATTTCTAAACATTTCGATATGATGGAATCAAGGGGTTCATGGAATTGTAAGAAGTGTACAGAAGAACTATTTGAAAAATGATCAAAGGCATCCATTTAACAAGAAATAATTTTAGAAGCATCTAGGAGTTGGTTTCACTGGATTTGGAGTTCAAATGAATTTCCTATGAATTTGCAAAGTTGGCTAATATGAAGAAATGGCTCATTATTTTGTATGGCACATAAAGTATTAGGAAAAATGTTTAAAAACTAAGTTATGAACTTAGAAGTATCAAGGATTTTGAATCATGGCATTTGGATCAATTTTGAGCTCTCTGTGATTTTCTAAAGTTTGTCACAAAATTAAGAAAATTGGAATTTACTAAATAAGTGTGAAGGAAAGTTCTCTAGAAAAATGTGCAAGCTCCTCTAAGAGGTAGAGCATGATTTATAGAGTCACTAGAAATTTGAATCATCAATTTTTGAGGTAATATGAATATTTGGGATATTTTACAAGTTTCTGGAAAAAGAAAAAGACAAAGGAAGTGGGGGTTATACCTATACCACGCACCGGGCGCAGCATAGAACCGCAGCACACTGGGCTGGCCCAGCTGCACGTCCATGCGGCTAAGGAGGGCCACGCCTACGGCGTATTAGGGGAGTACGCTTCCCTGCCGGGAAGGCGGTTCCCGCGGATCCCGCCTCCACTTAACCCGAGTGGGTCCGGCTGGACACGTCGGCAGAGGCTGACCGGTGGGGTCGTCGGTCCACCGGCCGGCCCTCTTCTTCCTCACGCGACCTCCCGTGCCGCAGGAACAGAGGGGGCGAGGCCGAGCTCGTCCCCGGCGACCAGGGGCGCTGCTGTGGGTGCCCGGCGCACCGGCGAGCTCGGGGGACTGCGCCGCGCCTGCTCTCCCCTGTCAGCACGTCCAAGAGAGGACGAAGGCGAGTGGGGCCACGGCCACGGCGGACGGTGCTCGGGCGAGACTCGGGCAGGGCAGGGCAAGCACGGGGAGGAGGGCCTGGTGCGCGGGGGAGGATCCTTGGTGCCTTGGGTGTCCTCTCGAGCGTTCAGTGGGAGCGGGGAAGCAATGGGGGCCTTGGTTGGTCCGGCGGCACGTCGGCGGTGACCCGGCCTTGGAGGGGGCAGGAGAGCACGTAGGGGAGAGAGGGGGTGTCCAAGAGGTGCACGGGAGAGAGGAGGTTCGAACCCAGGCGAGAGAGAGGGTCGGGGTGGCTTAAAATGGGCGAGGCCGCAGTGCACCATGGGCAGCGTCCATGGACGTGCTCGGGTGAGCTCGTGGAGGGATAAGGAGGGCGAGGGAGGAAGGTCCCGACAGTGTTGCGTGTCATGGACGCTGAGGCGGCCTCGGGGGACACGATTCCGGCGCCCAAGGTTGACGGGAGGCCTTGGAATGGGCGTGCTACAGTGACGGAGAGCACTGTAGCATGCTCCAGAGCGTGAGCTCTGCACGCCATGGCATTTTTTATGTGCCAGGGGCGTGTCCACTAGTGTCTGGGGGATTGTGGGGTGAGTAAACAAAGGGGAGGTGGCCTTGGATGCCCTGGTGAACCACTAGGAGAGGAGAGAGGTTGTGGGAGAGAGAGAGAAGGGTTGTCCAGAGAGGTATATGGGGGTTTTTACCCCTCAATCATTGAGCTTTGGAAGAGGGGGAGCTACTGGAGGTTGCTGGTGATCAGGTTCAGCTGTGGTAAAAATGTGGAGTCAAGGAGATTAGTGTAGGGGGGGTGAAACCAGTGACTTTTTGCAATGACCAGAAGGTGTTTGATGCAAATTTGGGTAAGCAAATGAACTCCATTTGGCATGAGACTCCACAGGGTGAAATGGCACATGTAATTAGGGCCTTCCACCAATTTGAAGCTTATTTGGGCAAAGTTGCCAATGCAACTTTTGTAAACCCTAGAAATTAGCATAAATGAACTTGTGTAGATCTAGTTGAGCAAATCACTTCCCTTTGATGAACCACTTGGTGTAGGGGCCTCATTTGGTCATGTGAACATACTCACAAAAGTTAGGGTCAAGGAGATAAAGTTGGTAGTACAAAGTGGTTCAAATTTGATTCTGGTCAGAGAGGGTTTTGGGGCATTTTGGTGAACCAAAATGACTTCAATTGACATGAGGCTTTGCAAGGTGATCACAATATGCATTTGTGACTTGCTGGATTTTCCTTGGATTTTTCTGAAAATATTTCCTGTAGAAATATTTCAAATCCTTGAAATGGGCAGAAATGGTTTTGGGAGGTTTTGTCCAATACTTTGAACATGACCATGTGTTGAAACTCATATATATGGAACATACATGTCCACTGAGTTTCCCTGATTTTTCTCAAATATTTTTAAAACAATAAAATAAGTTTCCCTGATTTTTGTCAAATATTTTTGAAACAATAAAATAATTTTTCCCTATTAAAGACCATTTTTGGCCTTAAGAAAAAGCTTGTAAATAAAATAGGAAAATAACTTTTAAAATTATATTTTTGTGGTTTCTGGGTATCCTATATCTAATAGGAGTCAAATATATTTTTGGAAAGATTTTTACTGACCTTAATTAAGTACTTGCAGTGCAAACCTCAATTCAGGGGTTTTTGGAAAACTATTTTTTGAAAATACTTTTTGGCCAAATTATTTTTGTAAGAAAATACTATATTGCTCTATACACATGGCATGATCATTGGTTCAAGAGTTTGGAGCAAGGAGATGAAGTATATGAGTTGGAGGATTTTATTTGATTTTTAGAGCACTTGCAAACAGCAGTCAAACATTCAATCAAAGCAAAGACAAAACACTCAAAAGTTTTTGTAAAACCACATTTTATCATGAATTATTAGCTTAAGTGTTGTGGCATGAAAATTAGGGTGTGCCAGACCTACCCCCCTTACAAGAATCTCGTCCCCGAGATTCCCAGACTAGGTGCGGGAAGGAATACGGAAACTTGGATTTGGGGTAGTCTTCACGTCCTCATACTGCTTCTGATTTCGTTTGGTGCTCCATTGAACTTGAAGTACTTGATGGTGTGCCTTCGTGTATGACGTTCTTCTTGATCCAGGTTGCTAATGGGTAGCTCGCGGTAGGTTAGACTGGGTTGGGGGTCGATGGCTCGATGATCGATATCCTTGTTAGTGATCGGACTAGCTAGGAAGTCGAAAACACTTCCGGAGTTGTGTCATGTGGAAACATTACACACAGTGGGTAACTCAGGTAGTAGCTCCATCTGGTAACTGTCTTCTCTTCGTCTTGTGGCGATCTCGGAGGGGGTTTTTAAACCTTGGAGTGATCTCGAAGAGGGCCGATGAATCTTGGTGTGGGTTTCCTTGTCATGAAAATGCTTGGTTCCCTTGAGAGGAGTGGTTTCTAGATATGCATGGTATTTGACAAGGAAGTTCACTTCTTGACGATGATGGTTGGTATAGTTCTTCCTCCATGACATGGCGGTCTTCAAATGTTCCTTGACTAGCTGAACGGACTCTTCTTCTGTCTTCGGGTGGACAAGTAGGTACCAAATGATGATGACAACTATCTTGTCTAAGCACTCCATGAAGACTTTGTTCACGGGTACATAAAGTAGGCTGGGGAATTAGTGGTGGTCTTGTTGAGTGTGGGCCAATGTGGTTCTAGATCTAGTGTCAAGGCCCTAAGGTCCTGATCCGACCATGTTGTAGCTTGGTAGGGCTTAAGGGTTTCAAGGATTCTAGTGTGCGAGTGAAAATTTATTATCTTATTTCAAGCACAGTTTCTGAGATGCCAATTGTTCTATCTAGTCCTTTAAACATATCACATCATATCATCGATAGCATCATTTTGTATAGGTCAACTCCAATCATCACTCATGTGGTTCATATCCTCATGACTCTCGAGAGGAGGTCTAACAAAACCATATATGTCTACAATCCCTAAACTCATATGTATGTCTACCCCTAAAATCCATGGGCAGAGCATACAAGCTTCCAAGCTGGAATAAAACACGACAATCCAAGTGCTCATCCTATTCTTCCAAGGTCCATGTTAGTGCATCTCTATCCTAAGGAAACACGTCGTAAGCCACTCCAAGATCTTGTTTCCTTCCTATGGATCAACTCCAGCAGCCCATTAACTTCCATCAATCACTACACAATCCAATGTTTATGGTGTTCCACATGATCTTCTAAAGTCCTTATAATCCTCAAATACTTGAAAAGGGTTATCTTTACTATAGTCAGTCCACCAATTCCATTATCGGGGTCAAGTAACTTCCAAGGTCAAGTTTATATCAACTTCCGACAATTAATCCAATATCCTAGTTTATTGTCCACCGAGAAACATGGTATCACGATCAAGATTATCGGTCTAATTCCAATTTAATCCGAACCATGTAGACTTACTCAGCATCTATACTCAACTAGGAACACCCATTTAAATCCAAATCTTGTGTCCAATGAGATTTTCCACACTTTCCCCCAAGTCATTATCGTAATATCAACTATATCCTATCAATATCCCCTGGCTAAGTCAAATCCTTATACTTCCAAGAATTTTAGCTTGCGATCCTAATTGTCCTATTAAATCCAATTTACTCAGGGGTAATGAAAGCTATGCTACTCTATTAACATGATCCCACCAAGTTCAACATGAAAGCCTTATAATCCACCAAAGATTTTCAAATAGTTCCTCAAGGTCACTGATATAAACTCATCAAGTCATTTGTCCTCTATTCCTATATCCTCAGTTGGTCTTCCTATGGCATCGTCAGTTTTGGTGCTATCTTAGGATGATAATGTGCTCGTTCACTATGTCCACTAGTTCCATAATGAACCCAGTGATAAAAAGGCTTACTGAGGCTTAACTGGTTCTCTTGCAAGTCTGTGGGTTAAGCACATGGCTAAGGATTCGAGATGGGTTATCTCATGAAGTCTCGAAGGGTCTAGGGATGGGTCTCTAATCTTGAGGGGCAAACATAACTCTAAGGGGCTGCACTTGGTCTAGGAGGCTGTAGCAAAAGTTCTTCAGTGCTAGTTGGTTGTCGAGGTAGAATCCTTGGTGTACCTTGTCTTGCCGATCTTCAGTTAAGGAGAGAGAGATGAGAGGGAAGAGTAGCATAGAGGAGGGGAATGCCTAAAGGGGGTTCTATAGTGCAGGTGCAAACAAACGGGCGCCAAAAGGGGCCAAACAAAGGAAAACAAGGAAGGTGATATAGTCGCGTACTTGTTGCCTTGGGCAAAAGTGCGACTTATATCAAAGAAAAACAAATAAAAACAAGCAACACACAATCCTGGTTCTATCTGAACCATCATACGGACTCGACTGCGCATAGGGGGTACACGATTCATCCTACCCTAGGGGTTCTCGGACTCGGTAGTTGTGCCTTGTGCCTCGTGCAGTCTTCTGAGTTTTCTCAGGTGTTGCTACGTCTGTTGTAGTTGTTCGATGAAGCAATCCGGGTTGAGCCTGAAGATTCTTCAACAACTTCTCATCTGTGAAGAAGATGGGGTGAAGGTGGCTCCTCGTAACTGGCACTGACTTGGTCTTCTATTGTCTTCTTAATCACGACGATCCCTTTTTGTCTTTAAGCCGTCGATGGTACCAGGTAGGTAATCCTTTATGCAATGACATTAACAAGGCATAGTAGAGGTCCAACATGTCGGCTTCATTGATGATAACATCGACACCAAGGCGGGGGATGAAGAGAACCGTTTTCCTGCTCACTCTAGTGAGGCGGACCTAATGGCGAGGTTCTCATCCACCGGTGGTTGCGATACAACAACGGTAAGGACATGGTTGCACTATTAGCGATGTATATCATGATCTTGCATATCTTACACCCTGATCGTCGTAGGCTAAGGTTGCATCATCTTGGGGCAGTGTAAAGGGTGTCACCATCTCCTGAGTCTTCATGTCCTCATTCCTCGAGGATGTATCTTCTGTTGGTGTCGTCTTGTTGTGGTGTCGCCAATCTTGTGTTTAGGAGATGTGGGTGAAGGTCTGGCAAGACATCTTCCTCCTAGATTATCCACGAGGATTACAAGGAATCCAGTGGTCAGGGGCAAAAGGGTTCTAGCGACCATTTGCAATAGTTTTGAAGGGGAAGAGATCGATAAGGAAAATATATCTTAGTTTTTGAAAAACTCAGAGGGGAAGAGAAGTGTAGATAGTTTTTCACAGTTAGTAATAGTTTGAAAAATAGTTTTAACCTAACTATGACCATGCTAGCTAAGGCTTCCTACAGTCAGGATGGCTCTGATACCAGCTCTGTGGGCCCCGACTCATAAGTCGAGATCACCGAATGCACGTGTACAGTGATCCCAGAGATCAATGCTCACTGAACACACAGAAGCTGAATAACAAGAGTCTTACATCCATACATACCGTTTTACACAAGTAGGACCATTATGGTCAAGTCTTACATAGATAAAGCCACAAGGGCTGAACACCAAATAAACTTAAGCAGCGGAAATCTTCGTCGATAAGTAGAACCCATGCATCTGCCTTAACCCTACAGGCATTCTGACTGGGAAGCGTCCTAGCTCGCATGTTTCGTCACCAAGGTACTCTTCATTATATCCTGTTCTTTCATGCCTGGCCAATAAAATAACCAGTGGCAAGCCAATGAGTACTTTGAATGTACTCGCAAGCAACCCATGTTTTGGTTCAAGATACAACAATGCATGATATAGGTAAATTTTTGCAGAAAGCTAGTTTTGAGTGCAATGACATGTTCAACAACTTGTAAGACATGCATCAGGAGAATTCAAGTAACCATGAGGACAGGTTACAGATATCAACATAAATAGAGTGGGCATCAACCCAACTCAATCATGTCAAGTCCTTTGACTTGACCCAAGTAGATCTTCCCACTTATCCAAACACACACACTGGTTTGTAAACATGTGGACGTAGCCCAAGAGCGGTTACCCAACTGTCCTTGACCGTGGACACGGCTATTCGAATAGTTTTACACTCTGCAGAGGTTGCACACTTTACCCACAAGATCCGGGGAACTTTCGTGTCATCCACGACCCGGTACCTCCAGTACCCGGGGTAAGCACCCGATCACTTATCTTTCCCTAGATGACACTAACAAGGAGTCCACTCGTTGTTCCGTATCCTCACGATGTACATCATACGAGACTCACTCGAGATCGTAACATCCGAGAGGGGACACAACGGTGTATCCGGTGCCCTATGAAAACAGTCATGGCCGCCCTACCTGGCACGACCCCGTCCCGAGAGAGAGCACCAACTCTCCCCCGTCACTAGTAATGCGGGCTCCAAGCTAGTATCGGCCTAGGTAATTAATAATGCCCTTTCCCATACAAGGGTAGAGTGGTTGCGCCATGTAAGGTTGGAATAACGGTCGCAACTTAAACCAATCCGTTTTGAAAACAACACACACTTGCCTCGGTACACCACTTCATCATCAAGTGGCTACCCAACTCATCATCTCCCCCGGGCATAAGTGGCACCAATGGGGTTTTCGAAAAAGTCTTTTGAAAATGCCTTGTCTCCATTACCATGCATATTCCCGTCCCTTTTTGCGTAGCACTACTTTAGCAGCCTATCTACCCCCACCGGCATAACCCTCATAAGAAGGTAGGGTCACACACAATGCAAGTATCAACGAGGAAGTACGGTGGCAAACCATCAAAGTGGTTACCACCTCATCATGATTCCATTGCAACAACAATATGGTGCTATATGACATGCATAAAAAGGGTTTCATAGACATGGTCAAAGGGCTGCTTGCCTGTTTTAACAAAGTCTTCGAGGTCTTCAAATATCTCTGGTCCAACTCCGAGCATTTCGTCTACTTCATCAACTATCGTCGAAAACAACCATAATAAGCAACACGAGCAAGGCAAAAATAAAAGTGCTCTAAAAAATGTGAGTTGGACTTTCCTAGGATACCTCTGGTCATATGAGGAATGACCAAGGTGATTAATTGGAAGTGGATCAATGGATATTTCTAAACATTTCGATATGATGGAATCAAGGGGTTCATGATTTGTAAGAAGTGTACAGAAGAACTATTTGAAAAATGATCAAAGGCATGCATTTAACAAGGAATAATTTTAGAAGCATCTAGGAGTTGGTTTCACTGGATTTGGAGTTCAAATGAATTTCCTATGAATTTGCAAAGTTGGCTAATATGAAGAAATGGCTCATTATTTTGTAGGGCACATAAAGTATTAGGAAAAATGTGAAAAACTAAGTTATGAACTTAGAAGTATCAAGGATTTTGAATCATGGCATTTGGATCAATTTTGAGCTCTCTGGGGTGTCCAAGAGGTGCACAAAGGGGCGTGTCCACTAGTGTCTGGGGCATTGTGGGGTGAGTAAACAAAGGGGAGGTGGCCTTGGATGCCCTGGTGGACCACTAGGAGAGGAGAGAGGTTGAGGGAGAGAGAGAGAGAAGGGCTGTCCAGAGAGGTATATGGGGGTTTTTACCCCTCAATCATTGAGAAGAGGGGGAGCTACTGGAGGTTGCTGGTGATCAGGTTCAGCTGTGGTAAAAATGTGGAGTCAAGGAGATTAGTGTAGGGGGGTGAAACCAGTGACTTTTTGCAATGACCAGAAGGTGTTTGATGCAAATTTGGGTAAGCAAATGAACTCCATTTGGCATGAGACTCCACAGGGTGAAATGGCACATGTAATTAGGGCCTTCCACCAATTTGAAGCTTATTTGGGCAAAGTTGCCGATGCAACTTTTGTAAACCCTAGAAATTAGCATAAATGAACTTGTGTAGATCTAGTTGAGAAAATCACTTCCCCTTGATGAACCACTTGGTGTAGGGGCCTCATTTGGTCATGTGAACATGCTCACAGAAGTTAGGGTCAAGGAGAGAAAGTTGGTAGTACAAAGTGGTTCAAATTTGATTCTGGTCAGAGAGGGTTTTGGGGCATTTTGGTGAACCAAAATGACTTCAATTGACATGAGGCTTTGCAAGGTGATCACAATATGCATTTGTGACTTGCTGGATTTTCCTTGGATTTTTCTGAAAATATTTCCTGTAGAAATATTTCAAATCCTTGAAATGGGCAGAAATGGTTTTGGGAGGTTTTGTCCAATATTTGAACATGACCATGTGTTGAAACTCTTATATATGGAAAATATATGTCCACTGAGTTTCCCTGATTTTTGTCAAATATTTTTGAAACAATAAAATAATTTTTTCCTATTAAAGACCATTTCTGGCCTTAAGAAAAAGCTTTAAAATAAAATAGGAAAATAACTTTTAAAATTATATTTTTGTGGTTTCTGGGTATCCTATATCTAATAGGAGTCAAATATATTTTTGGAAAGATTTTTACTGCCCTTAATTAAGTACTTGCAGTGCAAACCTCAATTTAGGGGTTTTTGGAAAACTAATTTTTGAAAATACTTTTTGGCCAAATTATTTTTGTAAGAAAATACTATATTGCTCTATACACATGGCATGATCATTGGTTCAAGAGTTTGGAGCAAGGAGATGAAGTATAGGAGTTGGAGGATTTTATTTGATTTTTAGAGCACTTGCAAACAGCAGTCAAACATTCAATCAAAGCAAAGACAAAACACTCAAAAGTTTTTGTAAAACCACATTTTATCATGAATTATTAGCTTAAGTGTTGTGCCATGAAAATTAGGGTGTGACATCATCATTTGAGCGACAAGGTTTAGAGCGGCGTTTAGGGCGCCGGTGCTTGGACTGTGTCTCAGAATGTTTATTCGCAACTGGATCTCCTTTGTCATCTTTGCTGGCTTTTTTAGGTGTGTTGATCATGTACACATCGTACGAAGAGGTGGCCATCCAACGTCTAGTGAACGGTGGGTCTTGGCCTTGCTCCATGTCGGCATCGTCGTCTATACCGTTGATGTCTTCGGAGTCATAGTCAAACACGTCAGTTAAGTCACGATAGTGGCTATGAAGTGGGTGGCGGGTGGGAAGCGAAATTCCCCATCATCAGCCTTTGGCTTGGACCGAACATAGTTCGGCCGTGAGTCCTTCTCCAAGGACAAGTTCTTTAAAGAGTTTAGCACATCACCCAAGGGTGAGTGTTGGAAGATGTCTGCGGCGCTGAATTCGAAAATTGATAACCGATCTAGCTCGGTGCCCGCAGGCATACATGGTACAGAACTTATAGCCGGAGACGAATCTGGAGTTCCATTGACAGAGATATTGCGAGGTGCCGAGTCCATATGCAGCTCCAACGTCGCGGACTTTGTGGCTTCGGATGGCACGATCTGCTCCGATTCTATGGCCGTTGCAGCAACAGGAACCATCTCCTGGATGTGATCCGATGACAGATTTAAGTCATGTTCCTCGGAGCAAGGGGGTGCGATCGCTATGGTCTCAAATCCATTGAAGATCAAGTCTCCACGGATATCCGCAACGTAGTTCAAGTTTCCGAGTATGACCTGGTGGCCAGGGGTGCAGCTATCGATCTGCTCCAGATGGTCGAGCGAGTTGCCCGCGGTACGAAGCCGCCGAACACGAAAATCTGTCCGGGGAGGAAGGTTTCTCCTTGGACAGCGTCGCTATAGATGATTGAAGGGGCCATCAAACCTTTCGTCGACGACATAGTGGAACTCTCAATGAAAGCACCAATGTCGTGTCAAAACCGGCGGATCTCGGGTAGGGGGTCCCGAAATGTGCGTCTAGGATCGATGGTAACAGGAGACAGGGGACACAATGTTTACCCAGGTACGGGCCCTCTCTATGGAGGTAATACCCTACGTCCTGCTTGGTTGATATTGATGAATATGGGTGTTACAAGAGTTGATCTACCACGAGATGGTGGTGGCTAAACCCTAGAAGCTTAGCCTATATGACTATGGTAATGAATGAATGTATCCTTTCCGGACTAACCCCTCCGATTTATATAGACACCGAGGGGATCTAGGGTTTACATAGAGTCGGTTACATAAGAAGGAATCTTCATAGTCGGTCGCCAAGCTTGCCTTCCACGCTAAGGAGAGTCCAATCCGGACACAAGTACAGTCTTCGGTCTTCATGTCTTCATAGCCCAGCAGTTCGGCCGATGGATAACAGGCCGGACGTCCGAGGACGCCTTAGTCCAGGACTCCCTCAGATTGCCTCGTGGGCTGAGGATGAACAGTTACAAGGGGAAGAACGGCCTCCTGAGGAGAGGTGTTCTTGTTCTTGGCGAGCTTGTGTGGTGTATGGTGGTCTGAATGATCCTCTCCCCTTTGCTAAGGTGGTGGCTAGTCCTATTTATAGAGGCCCTGGTCCTCTTCCCAAATATTGAGCGAGAAGGGACCCACAACGGCCATGTTTGAAGGGGGATAGCTAGTACAAGTTATACTGACAAAAGTAGTCTTCGCCTGCCAAAGGCTCTGGTGGTGACGCCGTCTTGGGCTCCACGGTGACCTCCGTCCTGCCGTGCTACTGGTCTTGGTCTTGTTGCACCGATATGGAAACCTTTGCTTGATGCCTCGGGACTCCACGCCTGAGCTTGCCTCTTTAGCACCCAAGAGGAAATGAGGGCACTGTGCGCGCTGGCGCCCGCCTGGTGCCCGCCTGGCCTTGGTCGTCATGGCTTACGTCACGGGGACCTCGCGAGGTCTCCCTTGCCTTGATCTCTCCGCCCCTCGCGAGCCAGCCTGGTGAGGCTGCCCTCGAGGAGGTCTTGCATCGTCCGCCTCGCAAAGCTTGGCCCCTTGCGAGGGTCTTGAGTGCTTGCTGGTGAAGATGGGCCACACAGGGCCGCTGGTGGAGCCACGCTGTGGGCTGCAGGCAGGTAAGTATGGGGACCCCCGTTCCCAGAACACCGACACTCACGCCCTCATCGCGATCTCAAGGCTCAGCACGTCGAACTCACAGAACAAAGGGACACAAGATTTATACTGGTTCGGGCCACCGATGTAGTGTAATACCCTACTCCGGTGTGGTGTGGTGGATTGCCTCTTGGGCTGAGGATGAATAGTTACAAGGGAATAATAGCCTCCTGAGGAGAGGTGCTCTTGTGCTTGGCAAGTTTGTGTGGTGGCCTTGGTGGAATGGATCCGGTCCAAGATGAGATGAGCCTTTCGTCTCTCGATGAGCCGATCCCTGGCTATGGTGGTGGCTACTCCTATTTATAGAGGCCCAGGTCCTCTCCCCAAATATTGGGCGGGGAGGGATCCAAGAACGGCTAGTTTAAAGGGGGACAACTAGTACAAGCTATCCAGACAAAAGATGGTCTTCGCCTGCCAAAGGCTCTGGTGATGATGCCATCTTGGGCTCCACGGTGACCTCCGTCATGCCGTCCTGCTGGTCTTGGTCTTGTTGCACCGATATGGAAACCTTTGCTTGACGCCTCGGGACACCGTGCCTGCACTTGCCTCTTTAGCACCAAAGAGGAAATGAGGACACTACGCGTGCTGGTGCCCGCCTGGTGCCCGCCTGGCGTTGGTCGTCATGGCTTGCGACACATGAACCTTGCGACGCGCCCCTTGCCTTGATCTCTCCACCCCTCGCGAGCCAGCCTGGTAAGGCCGCCCCCGAGGAGGTCTTGCGTTGTCCGCCTCGCGAGGGTTGGCCCCTTGCGAGGGTCTTGAGTTTTTGCTGGTGAAGATGGGTCGTATAGAGCCGCTGGTGGGGCCACGTCATGGGCCGCAGGCAGGCAAGTCTGGGGACCCCCGTTCCAAGGACGCCGACAGGTTCCCGTAGATTTAGAAATATGTGAAATGCGTGAATGTCTAGTGGACGTTTTCGGTGTCAAAACTGGTAGATCTCAGGTAGGGGGTCCCGAACTATGCGTCTAAGGATTAAAGGTAACAGGAGGCAGGGGGCTTGAGGTTTACCCAGGTTCGGGCCCTCTTGATGGAGGTAAAACCCTACGTCCTGCTTGATTGACTTTGATGAGTATGGGGGTTACAAGAGTTGATCTACCATGAGAACGTAAAGGCTAAACCCTAGATGTCTAGCATGTATGATTATGACTGCCTCTATAGACTAAACCCTCCGGTTTATATAGATACCGAAGGGGGCTAGGGTTTGTACAGAGTCGGTTTACAGAGAAAGGAATCTTCATATCCGAACGCCAAGCTTGCCTTCCATGCCAAGGAGAGTCCCATCCGGACACGGGGGAAGCCTTTTATCTTGTATCTTCACGGAAATCGGGGAGGCAGGGTATTTAGCCAAGGAAGTCGCCCATCGTCTCCCTGCCAAAAAGCAGATCATTCCCACACCGGAGCCCAATGAGAGGGTAGTATTCATTCCCCACTTCCATCGCGGGCTAGGGTTTCCTATCCACCCTTTTGTCCGCGGACTCATGTACTATTACGGGCTAGATTTCCATGATCTAGCCCCAAATTCATTCCTCAACATCTCGGGGTTCATCGTCGTGTGTGAGGCGTTCCTCCTCATCCCCTCCCACTTCGGCCTATGGCTCAAGGTATTCAATGTGAAGCCCAAGGTGGTCGAGGGTCAACACGCGGAGTACGGCGCCGCCATGGTGAGCAAGCTCCCTAACGTCACCTGGCCCAAGGGGACCTTCACAGAGACCGTGAAGGGCTGGAAACAGGAGTGATTCTATGTTACGGAACACCAATGCGGCTCACATCATGGATCAAGAAGGGCCTAGATTGGGTGTCATCCGATGAGGTGATGACGCTGCAAAAGCGCATCAAGAGCATGGTGGACAAGAACCCCAGCCTTGCCAGCATGATCCAGGTGATGCTGTTTCGCCAGATTCTCCCCTGCCAACGCCGGACTCTCCATATGTGGGAGTTTGATCCAGCAAGTCCCCGGACCTTGTAGTGGTTCTTCAGCACGAAGCACGAAGATATATGGAAGCTGTTTTTTAAAACCCAGAAGACGTGGCCGCCGACAACCGAAGACCTCGCCCACGACTGCGCTCATCTAGCTACTCCAGTGAGTTCTTCAGATTTTTAATCATATCCTTGATTTGTAGATCCAAGGAGTAAGTTTAAACCTTCCCCTTGTCCCCCAGGGCTAGATGAAGAAGGCAGGGCGGATCAAGTGTCCGGCTCCCTTGCCCGAAGACCCAGCCATTCCTCTTCTGATGAAGATGCTAGTTCTGGCGCCATACCAGGCGCCGGAAAAGAAGGCCAAGAAGAAGGGCAAGGAGGTCAGATGTGGCCTTTGCCGCAATGGTGCCTCGGACATATCGTCTGAAGATACCGAAACTCTATCCTCCCATGATGAAGACGAGGAGGAAGTGGAGGAGAACAATTCTCCCTCTAAGGGGGGGAACGAAGAAAAGGGAGGCCTCGGCGGATCTAGAGGCGGGGGCGTCCAAGAAGGGGAAACTCTCCCTTTCATATGGCTTGGAATCAGATGCCGAAGCCGCCCGCGGATGGAACCCCAGGCCGAAGCCTTCGGCCGAATCATAAGTGTTTTAAGGATAATGTATATATCCGGCTTTATGCCTCGCGATCCTAACACATAGAATCATGTATTGTAGTCCGGCCCGTGATCTCCCCCAACGATCATCGTCCTCTAGGAATTTGCTGGGCTCACACATGATGGAGAGCGAGTCTCCTCCGCCGGCGTCCCCACCCACTACTACGGACAACACTGAAGTGTTGGCCCGAAGGACCCCTCCAGGCCATGGAGAGGTGCGGGAAGCCGTCAAGGTGGCGCCAGAGGGTAATACCTATGCCGCCAAAAACATGGGGGAACCGACCCCCATTGAGACTAGCGATGGGGGCCATGCCCAATTTGGCCCCCAACCAAATATCATTCCGAAGATCGACACGACTCCAGAATAAGGCGAGCAGCCTCCTTCAAAAGAAGGGGGTGCATCGATCCCGCCGGTGACCTCTGTCAATCCGGAGGCACCGGACACTCTGGTGGAAGCTCTTCAGAGCACCTCCATTGTTTAGGAACATCGTACCCTTATTGGTAGGGTGGTTGAAAAGGTTCGGTCCGCTAAAAGCGGATTGAACGAAGCCTACACCATCCTTTTAACAGGCTTTGACGTATGGGATGTAGTACTTTTTATCTATATAGAAGGATGCCTCTGTATAGTTAGTAGCCCCTGAGACTCTATTTGGCTTTCGTGAAGAGAGGCCGAACATAGGATCGAATATTTTGCAGGAGATGATTATACAAGTCTATTTGAACAAAACATGCTTCAAATTTAGCGGCAGCCGCTCATACCGCCAAAGTATCTGAACTAAAGTGGAGGCTGGAGCGGGCCGATGAAGAGCTCATCCGTACCAACAAACGATTGGAGGAGAAGCAAGATATGTGATACCTATTCATATCTAAAATGATATGACGTGCTGGTTTATTATCTTGCTGAGTTTCGTAATTATGCTTATAGTTGACGCGTCTGAGGTTGAGACCCTCAAGAACACGCTGGCCGAGGCCAAGGAGTTGGAGGAGGAACGAGCCGCCCGTCGAAAGCATGAGTCACGAGTGGAGGAAGTCCAGCAAGAGCTCAAGGATGCCATAAGAAAATTTGAGTCCATAGAGCGCAAGCTTTTGGATCGAGATTCCGAACTTGTTGAGGCCCTCCAAAGCATGAAGGCAGCCTGGATTCAAGCCCAAGGCGCCTTCCGGGATATCCAAGAAGCAAAGCAGATCACGACGGGTAAGGCCTTTAACATGCAAAGCAAATTTGTAAGGAGGAGGCATATATTACTCACCCACGTTTGGAATTCTCCAGGGGCGTTTGGGGATCTACCCTAGAGTATTGCCGATGCTGCGGAGTTCTTCCGAGCCGAAGAGGGGAGTTCAACGGAGAAGCTGTTCTGGTCGCAGTACCTTGCACCAGATCATCTGATGCCCTTCGGCGATCAGCTGAAGTAGCTGACCGAGCTGCATAGGGCGGCTGAACTGGCCATGAAGGATGTTATAGTCCGACTCTGGCCAGCCGAACCCATACCTGGCAGTTACTTCGGGCTCGTGAAGCGGCTCGTTAGTACTTGCCCCCCGCTCGATGCCAAAAGGGGCCGGCCTGTATCGAAGGTGCCCGGATGGCCTTCGCCCGTGTCAAGGTGCAGTGGGCGAAGATGAACGCCGTCAAGCTGGCAACCGAGGGACCGCCCATGGGGAAAGAGCACTACACGCCGGAGCGGCATTTTGATGAAGTCTTGGAGGGTTCCCGCATTGGACAGGGCCATTGTTTGAAGGACACTATGTTCAAATGAATGTACCTGTAGTGCCCATACTTTGTATTATAAAACAAGGCTTATGTATAAAGTGTTTCTTGTTTTACTTTGAAATGCTTTCCTCCTGTGCGGCCGTTTACAGTATCTGAGAGTTGGCCAGGCGTCGGCTTCAGCCCCCACATAGGTAGTACGGGGGTGTTCGGAATGGCACCTAGACACACTTGAGCCAACCAGCGTGGTCCTTGAAGGAGGTGTCAGTGCGGCGAACCAGGCAATCAGACTATGTGGCTTTATCGCTCTCACTTAGTCATAGGAGTATGACAATGAGGTTATAGGCGCATCCCCTGGTGTTGCTCGATTATCCGAACTTGGGTGTTGTAGATGCCTGGCCTGGCATAGGCCGGTCCTTCGCATAATGCGGGCAAAATCACAAGAGATTTGTAGTTAGTCGTCGAATAGCTGACCAGCTCTCGCCGCACCATGATAGTCAGTTTTCGGCTTTCTCTACTGAGGTGTTTATCCTGATGAGCCAGAAACACAATTGTAGTAGTTCTCCCTTTACTTCCTTAGCCGAACAAGCGGAACGTAAGGCAATAACCACAGGAGCCGGGCAACCCAACTATTGACCAAATACATGATTCGGAGCCGATGCATATAATGCTATATTCGTGACGCCGAATTTGCACTGCAAAAGTGTTTCGGACTTATTTTATTTTTAAGACATGTACGTGGCCGAATGGAGCCTCTGGCGATTTAGGTCGTACCAAGGTGTACATGGCAATCAGACGAGAAAAAAGAAGGAATACATATTAGGAAATAAGCCGGTACCGAATACATTGGGCGAAAGACGGTTTCCATTATAGTCTGATTGATACGTCAAAACGTATTTTACATATGATGTGACAAGCATCGAGGCTGTTTTACATGCTGACTATCAGGGAAAGCTGTGTACGGGTCCTAAAGAAGAAGAGGCGATCTTTAAAGATCCTTTAGATATTCTGCCACACGTCTGCGCCGCGTTGCTCCTTTGTGTGTGATCCTTCAAGAGGATCAATGATCGGTTTTTCATTTAGGGACTGGAAACGATGCCCTTGGTACCATCAAAAGTTGACGTGGGTTTAAGGAATCTGGAAAAGAAAAAATAAGGAAAAGAGAAAAGAAATGATGTGGGGGTCCACATAAGGTCGAGCCGTATTCTGGATTTTATTTTTTAATATGCCTCCGTCTTTGCCCGTGGTATCTTCAATGAGTAATTATGTATGCGTGGTACATATGCCGCGATGCGGTTGGGGCTGAGACGGAGGCCGAACTGCTAATTGAGCTCCTGACGGACTTGATCGTTGCTCTAGATGGTGGTTCGGACGCGTTTAACCGTGTCCAGGGGTTTGACTGCCGATGTAGTATTTGGCTTGATAAGGCCATTCTGGACTTCCGCTGCAAGGGCCGCGGTGTGCTCCTCGGTACAGAGGGAGCGCTCCGTTTTTCCATTGACTGTTATGACACCGCGGGGTCCGGGCATCTTGAGTCTGAGGTAGGCATAGTGCGGGATCGCATTGAAGCAAGCTAACGCGGTTCGTCCGAGCAGTGCATGATAGCCACTACGGAAGGGGACGATGTTGAAGATCAAGTCTTCGCTTCGGAAGTTGTCTGGCGAGCCGAAGACGACTTTCAATGTCATTGAGCCCATGCAACGGGCCTCTACTCTAGGTATTACTCCTTTAAAGGTAGTTTTGGTGGGTCTAATTCTTGACGAATCAATACCCATTTTACGGACTGTGTCCTGATAGAGCAGGTTAAGGCTGCTGCTGCCGTGCATGAGGAACCGTGTAAGGTGGAATCCATCAATAATTGGGTCGAGTACCAACGCGGCTGAGCCTCCGTGACGGATACTAGTCGGATGGTCTCTGTGATCGAAACTGATGGGACAGGCTGACCATGGATTGAATTTTGGGGCGACTGGCTCTATCGCAGAGACGTCCCTTAGAACACGCTTGCGCTCCCGCTTGGGGATGTGAGTAACGTATATCATATTCACCGTTTTGAACTCGGGGGGAAATTTCTTCTGTCCCCCTGTGTTCGATGGGCGAGGCTCCTCATCGTCATCCTCGCTGGGTGACCCTTTCTCCTTGTGTTCGGCATTTAACTTGTCGGCCTGTTTGAAGACCCAACAACTTCTGTTGGTATGGTTGGCAGGCTTGTCAGGAGTGCTGTGGATCTGGCAAGGTCGATCAAGTATTCGGTCCAGGCTTTTTGAACCGTCTTTGTTTCTTTTGCATAGCTTCCTTCGTTGACCGGATTTGGAGCCAGTGAATCCGGCGTTGACCGCTGTATCTTCTATATTATCATTGTTGCTTCGAAACTTATGTTTGTTGAGTCAGGGCCTTCCGTTGCCATTTCTGGCTTCAGAAGTGCCAGGGTCGCTGGTACTGGTACTGTTTCTGCTACGGGCTAGCCAGCTATCCTCTCCCGCGCAAAAGAGGGTCATGAGTGCAGTAAGAGCTGCCATGGTTGGCCGAGGTGTAGGGCGAGCCATTCGTCACGGATAATATGTTTAAAGGCCGCTACGGCTTCGGCGTCCGGACAGTCAAAGATTTGGTTCTTTTTAATTAAGAACCTTGTCCAGAGTTTTAGGGCTGACTCTATGGGTTGCTGGACTATGTGACTAAGGCCATCAGCGTCCGGGGGCCGTACATTGGTATCTTGGAACTTGTCCCTAAAGGCATCTTCCAAATCTTCCCAGCTGCCAATAGAATTCTCTGGGAGGCTATTTAGCCAGTGTCGAGCTGGTCCCTTAAGCTTTAGGGGGAGGTATTTGATGGCATGTAGATTTTCACTGCGGGCCATGTGAATGTGGAGAAGAAAATCTTCAATCCATACTGCGGGATCTGTTGTACCATCATATGATTTGATGTTCACGGGTTTAAACCCTTCTGGAAACTGGTGTTCCATTACCTCATCGGTGAAGCATATGGGGTGTGCGGCGCCTCTGTATCGGGCTGCGTCGTGACGTGGTTCGGATGAAGTCTGAATGCGGTTTTTGGCCCGGGTGAGGTTGTGCTTGTTGTGCCAGGCCTGATGGCCGTTTTCCCGTGCTGGAGCACGGCCCGTGATCCGTAGATTGATCAAGTATGACCGACTCTATTGTCCAGGTCCTGTTGTAGGTCGTAGGTGTATCCCGGAGCCACTATTCCCCTGCATTTACGGCAAGGTGGTATGGGCTGGTGTTCAGCTTGCATTGCCGCTCTGTCCCAGCCACGTGGTGGTCGGTCAGGTCTGGCAGTAGCGCCACGCGTTGGCGGTATGGGCTCCAGGGCCTCATCGTCGAATTGGGGTAACAACTTACGTTTCGGGTAGCTCTTTGTTTGGTATACGAGGTCGTATTCCTCGGTTGTCAGGATGTTAGTCCATCTGTCATTGAGCAAATCCTGATCAGCCTGAAGCTATTGCTGCTTCCTTTCCAGGCTTCTTGAAGTGGAGATTAGCCGACGCTTAAAGTGCTCTTGTTCGAGGCCTCCGGCACAATAAAATTTTTGTTACCGAGGCTCGTATCCTCTTTGGAGTTTGGTAGGTAGTTACTGTCCTGTGAGTCCTCATTCCTGACAGGACCGTCAAGGTTTACTTGCCCATCCTCCCAATCATCTTGTTCGGATGTTGGCTCTACAGGGACTTTAGGGTCTTCGGCGTTCTCCGGAGTGTTATTCTCTTCGGTGCCAATATTGCTGTCTTTTTGGCGACGCGATTTTGAGCGGCGCCACCAACGTCGATGTTTTGGAGGTGCTTCGGTAGGCTTGTCCTCAACCGGATTCTCCTTGCCGTCGTCGCCATTCTCTTTGGGTGTGTCCACCATGTACACGTCGTATGTGGAGGTGGTCGTCCATAAACGGAGGGTTTTGGCCTTGTTCGTCTCTGGCGTCGTCGTCCATACCGTCGATGTCTTCGGAGGTGTAGTCCAGCATGTCGGTTAGATCCTCTATAGTGGCTATGAAGTGGGTGGTGGGTGGGATGTAAAATTCACCGCTCTCAGCCCCTAGTCTGGGCTTGGCACAATTTGGATGCGATCCTTCCACAATGGTGAGTGATCACATTAAGTCCAGAGCCTCGTTTAAAGGTGAGGGTTGGACAGAGAAGCGAGAGTCCGTGGTGCTGTCCAGAGTTGGAGCCTCCTGGTGGCGCCCACTTGGCACAGACCTCGAGAGTACAGAGTTAGAGTCCGGCGGAGTGTCCGCCGCTTCTCCGGTTGCAAGCTCCATAAGTGCAGAGAGTCCGGTGAGCTCTAGACTCCCGTCTTCGAACCTGACGGCCTGCTCTGGCTCTGAGGCCAGAGTGGTAATCGGGGTCGCGAACCCTTCCAGGATCAAATCTCCTCGGATATCGGCAACATAGTTTAGGTTCCCGAAACTGATCTGATGACCAGGGGCATAGCTTTCGATCTGCTTGAGGTGGCCAATCGAGTTGGCTCGCAGCGCGAAGCCTCCGAACACGAAAATTTGGCCCGGGGGTGAAATCTCCCCTGAAACAACATCATTGTGGATGATCGAACGAGCCATCAAATCCTTTGTCGAGAGCATAGAGGAACTCTCAATGAAAGCACCAATGTCGGTGTCAAAAACGGCAGATCTCGGGTAGGGGGTCCCAAACTGTGCGTCTAAGGATCGAAGGTAACAAGAGGCAAGGGCCACGATGTTTACCCAGGTTCGGGCCCTCTTGATGGAAGTAAAACCCTATGTCCTGCTTGATTGACTTTGATGAGTATGGGGGTTACAAGAGTTGATCTACCACAAGATCATAAAGGCTAAACCCTACATGTCTAGGATGTATGACTATGACTGCCTCTACGGACTAAACCCTCCGGTTTATATAGATACCAGAGGGGGCTAGGGTTTGTACAGAGTCGTTTTACAAAGAAAGAAATCTTCATATCTGAACCAAAGCTTGCCTTCCATGCCAAGGAGAGTCCCATCCAGAGACGGGGGAAGCCTTCTATCTTGTATCTTCATGGCCCACCAGTCTGGCCCACGTCACATAGCCCGAACGCCCGGGGACCCCCTAATCCAAGACTCCCTTAGACGTACTATTGGAGTGCCTAATATAAATTGTGTATGTAGACCCTATGTGTTTATGTACTTCGCATGTTAGCTTTATCTCGGGTCAAACCTTCTAAGTTTATACACAGAAAAACGAATCATCATTCCATATATTTTCATAAACCTACAATATATCTTACTATTATTGTGAAAGTTCATATACACTAGACTGGATTCATGCAAACATGACAGATTTTCATTACATTTCGAACTTTTATAGGATAGAAAAATAATAGAAACCCGCCCATAAACCTATTTTATGGCGGCGACCAACGTCCTCCATCTACGATCTCCATGTACGGGGGCGGGGTTCAAGACCCGTGAAGTGAAGGTGCGGTCACCGGCGAGGAAGAGTAGAACACGTGAGATGGACCGGCCAGTTGGCACACAATGCCCTGCTGCCTCCCATGCAGCACTCATCCTCGGAGGAGGCCCTGACCTCGGGGGTGCCGGTGGATGTGAGGTCGATGATGATGGACATGGATGGTCCGTCGCTTCACCTGCCACATGCGCTACCGAACGTTGGACGATGACAAGTAGGACGTGTGGCTGAAGGTGCTCCCATCGTCGGCCGCCGGCGTGGCCACCACTTGTGTGGCCGCGTCCGCATCTGGCTCTGACACTATTGAGTGGCGAGTGGTGACTTGAGCGAGGGCGGCGAACTCTAGCTTCATCCCCAAACACAAGCTCTCCCGCAGAGCGTTCGCGCTCGTGGTCATGGCGGATGTGGTGCCAGGTAGCAGGAGGGTGCGCTATGGTGTGGAGTTTCGCTGGGCGTTGCCGCTTTAAGTAGCGCATTCTGGTGAGGCCAAGCGTCCGGGTGCATCATTAAGTCACCAAAGTTGGTTCCTCGGGCACCGAGCCTCTTAATGACGGCATACGGACAGACGACTTGAATGCGGACAGTTGGCGCCGGCTGGGAACGCACAGTGCGATGGCACGAGAGACGATGGTTTTTGGTGTGCCGGGTTAGTCAGTTGCGGTTGTGGAAACGTTGGAGATACCCTTTGCTCAGATGTGATCCCCACGTGTGAAAAAGCAAGATGACCCAGCATGGTCTCAGGTCCTGGGGATTCAATTAGCCGCGATAGAACATTCCACGGATGCGTCGCAGTGCGCGCGCGCACTTCGGTGCCCCGCGCACCCTCGACGAGCCGGGTGTTGATCTGCTTGTTGTGCCACAGCGCTAACGCCACCCTCAGCACCCTGAAGCCGACCATGTCTACCGACGATGCGCGTGTCGCTCACCACGGTCGTCGTGTCCAGAGGCGGTGCAGGAGTTGCGGCACGTTGCCGGTCCCCATGACCCACATGAATGGTTGCCGGTGGCGAGGTGGTTGTGGGCCAGCTCCTCGATTGGACTAGTCTGCGCCATGTTGTCCCGACAGGTGTGCCCCACATGTCGGTTTCCCTGTTTTCTAGGAAAATTCGAGCATCAGTGCTTCGTGTTGTGCATTAGGCGCATAACAGGTGGTTTTTGTGCCCTAGTTCAAATGTGGTACAGTACCAAGTTGTTACCCTAGCCCCAAGTGTGGTGGTTTTGGGTACGGTACCACCCTTGTCCTTTTCATCTAGTGAATCGTAACACTTAATTAAGTAGCCGAATGGTGTGCTAATGTAGGTGTCCGACTGTTTGAAGGAATAATTGAGGTGTGCTCGGTCCATGGCCGCATTTAGGGGTCCAACTTACCATGTTACGGCGGTAGTAACTATACTAGTCCCTGCGTACTCCCTATGTTTTTATTTACTCTGCATTTTAGCTTTGCTCAAAGCCAAACTTTGTAAACTTTGACAAAGTTTACATACAGAAATAATAACATATACAATAACAAATCAATACCATTAGATTCATTATTGAATATACTTTCACATCATATAGATTTGCTATTATAACTGTTCATATTTTTCCTATAAATTTGGTCAAATTTTATGAAGTTTGATGTCAGTCAAACCTAATATGCAGAGTAAATAAAAATGGAGGGAGTATCTTACACCGTGACTGATACGTCCATTTTGCATCATGCTTTTATATCGATATTTATTGCATTATGGGCTGTTAGTACACATTATGTCACAATACTTATGCATATTCTCTCTCTTATTTTACAAGGTTTACATGAAGAGGGGGAATGCCGGCAGCTGGAATTCTGGGCTGGAAAATGAGCAAATATTAGAGACCTATTCTTCACAACTCCAAAAGTCCTGAAACTTCACGGGAGAAAGTTTCAGAATGTATAAAAAATATTGGGCGAAAGAAGTACTAGAGGGGGCTACCCACCATCCACGAGGGTGGGGGGCGCGCCCCCTGCCTTGTGGGCCCCCTGGCAGCCCTCTGATGCCCATCTTCCGTTATATGAGCTCTTTCATGGAGGAAAAAATCATAAGCCAGCTCAGGGGACGAAACTCCGCCGCCACGAGGCGGAACCAATCTAGGGCTCCGGCGGAGCTGTTCTGCCGGGGAAACTTCCCTCTGGGAGGGGGAAATCATCACCAACGTCATCACCATCGATCGTCTCATCGGGAGGGGGTCAACCTCCATCAACATCTTCACCAGCACCATCTCATCTTAAACCCTAGTTCATCTCTTGTATCTGATCTTTGTCCCAAAGCCTCAGATTGGTACCTGTGGGTTGCTAGTAGTGTTGATTACTCTTCGTAGTTGATGCTACTTGGTTTATTCGGTGGAAGATCATATGTTCAGATCCTTTATGCATATTAATACCCCTCTGATTATGAACATGAATATGATCTATGAGTAGTTACCTTTGTTCCTAAGGACATGGGAGAAGTCTTGGTATAAGTAGTCATGTGAATTTGGTATTTGTTCGATATTTTGATGAGATGTATGTTGTCCTTCCTCTAGTGGTGTCATGTGAACGTCGACTACATGACACTTCACCATTGTTTGGGCCTAGGGGAAGGAATTGGGAAGTAATAAGTAGATGATGGGTTGCTAGAGTGATAGAAGCTTAAACCCTAGTTTACGAGTTGCATCGTAAGGTGCTGATTTGGATCCATATGTTTCATGCTATGGTTAGGCTTACCTTAATACTTCTTTTGTAGTTGCAAATGCGTGCAATAGGGGTTAATCATAAGTGGGATGCTTGTCCAAGGAAGGGAAATACCCAAGCACCAGTTCACCCACATATCAAATTATCAAAGTACCGTGAATCATATGAACATGATGAAAACTACCTTGACGATAATTCCCATGTGTCCTCGGGAGCGCTTTCCTTTATATAAGACTTTGTCCAGGCTTGTCCTTTGCTACAAAAAGGATTGGGACATCTTGCTGCACCTTATTTACTTTTATTACTTGTTACCCGTTACAAACTACCTTATCACAAAACTATCTGTTACCGATAATTTCAGTGCTTGCAGAGAATACCTTACTCAAAACTGCTTATCATTTCCTTCTGCTCCTCGTTGGGTTTAAAACTCTTACTTATCGAAAGGACTATGATAGATCCCCTATACTTGTGGGTCATCAAGATTCTTTTCTGGCACCCTTGCCGGGGAGTGAAGCGCCTTTGGTAGGTGGAATTTGGTAAGGAAAAATTTATATAGTGTGCTGAAATTTACTGTCACTTGCTACTATGGAACATAATCCTTTGAGGGGCTTGTTCGGGGTATCTTCACCCCGACCAGTAGAGAAAAGAGTTTCTCCTCAACCTACTGAACCTACTAAAAATGTTTACTTTGAAATTCCTTCCGGTATGATGGAGAAACTGCTAGCTAATCCTTTCACAGGTGATGGAAAATTACATCCCGATTTGCACCTAATCTATGTGGATGAAGTTTGTGGATTATTTAAGCTTATAGGTATGCCCGAGGATGTTATTAAGAAGAAGTTCTTCCCTTTATCTTTGAAGGGAAAGGCATTGACATGGTTTAGGCTATGTGATGATATGGGATCATGGAACTACAACCGATTGAAATTGGAATTTCATGAGAAGTTTTACCCTATGCATCTTGTTCATCGTGATCGTAATTATATATATAATTTTTGGCCTCGCGAAGGAGAAAGCATCGCTCAAGCTTGGGGGAGGCTTAAGTAAATGTTATATTCATTCCCCAATCATGAGCTCTCAAGAGAAATTATTATTCAAAAAATTTATGCTCGGCTTTTCTCGATAATCACTTCATGCTCGATACTTCTTGTACTAGCTCTTTTATGATGAAGACTATTGAATTCAAATGGGATTTATTGGAAAGAATTAAACACAACTCTGAAGATTGGGATCTCGATGAAGGTAAGTAGTCAGGTATAACACCTAAATTTGATTGTGTTAAATCTTTTATGGATACTGATGCTTTCCGTGAATTTAGCACTAAATATGGACTTGACTCTGAGATAGTAGCTTCTTTCTGTGAATCCTTTGCTACTCATGTTGATCTCCCTAAGGAGAAGTTGTTAAAATATAATCCTCCAACTGAAGTAAAAGTAGTTGCACCTATTAAAGTAGAAGAAAAGACTATCACTTATAAGGATCATGTTGTTCCTACTACTTATATTGAGAAACCACCTTTCCCTGATAGAATAAAGGATCATGCTAAAACTTCAACTGTGGTTCGTAAGAGTAATACTAGAACACCTACACCCTCTGAGAAAATTAAATACGATAATATTGATGGGCATGTTATTTGCTTCTGTGATAAAGCTGCTAGAATTGCTAGACCCAAAACTAAAAATAAACATAGACTTGATGTAGGCATGCCTGTTATTTCTGTTAAAATAGGAGATCATTGCTATCATGGCTTATGTAATATGGGTGCTAGTGCAAGTGCAATACCTCATTCCCTATATAAAGAAATTATGCATGATATTGCACCTGCTGAGATAGAGGAAATTGATGTTACTATTAAACTTGCCAATAGAGACACTATTTCACCAGTTGGGATTTTTAGAGATGTTGAAGTCTTGTGTGGGAAAGTTAAATATCCTGCTGATTTTCTTGTTCTTGGTTCCCCACAAGATGACTTTTGTCCCATTATATTTGGTAGACCCTTCTTGAATACTGTTAATGCTAAGATAGACTGCAATAAGGTTATTGTTTCTATTGGTTTGGGGGATACGTCTCATGAGTTTAATTTTGCTAAGTTTGGTAGACAACCCCATGATAAGGAATTGCCTAGTAAAGATGAAATTATCGGTCTTGGTTCTATTGTCGTGCCTCCTAATGATCCTTTGAAGCAATATTTGCTAGACCATGAAAATGATATGTTTATGAATGAAAGAAGGGAAATAGATAATTATTCTTTAAATAGGGACCTATTTTGAAACACAACTTGCCTGCTGAAATTCTAGGGGATCCTCATCCACCCAAGGGTGATCCTATGTTTGAGCTTAAACCTTTACCTGATTGTAACGCCCCAAGACCGATGCGCTAGGTGTATTCCAGTTATTCACTGTTGTTGCCTTGTCATTCACTTGCGTGTTGCATCCTGCCATGTCATCATCCGCATTGCATCTGCATGTTTTCAAAACTTGCATTCGTCCAGGTCTCCCAGTTCCTTCTGTTGTCCGTTCTGAGCCCATACACACTTGCACGCGCCCGCGGCAGGTCCGAAATATTATTTTATAAGTGGCCGGAAAATGTTCTTGGAACAGGATAACAGTTGGCGTGCGGTCTTGTTATGTTGTAGGTAGGCCGCCTGCCAAGTTTCATCGCATTCGGAGCTCGTTTGATAGCCCTACCGTTAAACTTATAGCAGCATTATACCCGTCAAACGTTGGACCTTTTCGGTCTCCGAAAACCCGTGCTGGGCTGCATCTCTCCCCTCTCCTCTTAGCCCAACCCTCCTACACAGCCCACAAACCCCACCTAGTCCCCCTTCTATCAGGAGCCGCACGATCATGATCGAGGGCTCTGAAACGCTCCAGAAACCCCTCCAAACCCTAATCCTAGCCTCCTTTCCTATTTAAACCTCTCCTCTTCCATTTTTGGCAGCCTCCTAACCCCCTCCTTGTTTTCCGCACCGCCACTCCCCTCTGTTTCCGTGTCGGCCACCGCGTCCCTGCCACTTGGCGCCGTTCGAGTGGTCGCACCGCCACCCAGCGTCGCTCCTGCCCACTAAGAGGCCGCCACGTCGCCCCGCAGCCCCCTCTCCACAACTATGGCCCGCCGCAGCCCGCAACCGGCCCGTCCGGGCTGATCTGGGCCCGAGGTACCCACGTCGCGCTGCCACAGTTCGCCGTCCTCCTGCTCCGAGCGGGTTCGAGGAGAGGAGCTCCCGATCAAGCTCTTGGAGCCGCCCGACCCCGTCCTCACCGGCGTCCCTGCCGGAGCTGCCACCGGAGGACACCCAAGCCGGACCCCGCCGCCCTGTTCCTCTCCTCCTCCCTCTAATTCACCCTCGTATTCCCCTCTCACAACCCCTCTCTCTCTTGCAGGAGCTCCACCATGGCCGCCCGATGGAGCTCGACACCGTGCCTCCTCCGACTAGATCTAGGCTCGAGCTGCCTGGATCCGCCGACCCCGCATCCATCCCCATCGTCTGGGCGGACCGCCCCGCCGCTGCAACGCCACCGCGTCACCCGTCATCGCCATTCCTGCCTGCAAGCGTGTGCGCGTGCGAGCACACGCATGCCTCCCGCGCGTGGGCCTCGGCCCACCGATCGCGTTGACCGCAGCCTCCCAAGGCCAAGCAGCGCCCAGCCGGCCTGCCCGGCCTCCTCCACCGACCGGCCCATGAGGCCTGGTGAGCAGCCCCGCCCTTGTGCACTACTCTATTTCGGTTTCGGCCCATAGACGTTTTTTTCCGTTCTACGAATTTAACAATTTTCCTGGTCATTGCATATTTATAGAAAAATGCCATCATATTGATATGCTCACAACTAAATGACCGTGCATTAGTTTAAAACAAACTTTATATGTAAAATGCTTAGAATTTCATCTAGTTTCATAATATGCTACTTTCATCCATGTTTAAAATGTTTAAAATGTTGTTTGATTAAATTTTCTTAAATGCCATGTTAAAATGATTTATTTCACAACTAAATAACCGTAGCTCCAAATTTAATAAACTTTATATGTAAATGGGGTGGAAAATGCCTAGTTTAACATGGTGCACTCATCTTGCATGTTTAATAACTCTAAAATATGGTTTAGGGAAGATCAGTAACAAATCTAAAATATGCACATGAGGATTTTTCAGAATTGTTGTTTGTTGTTCCGGCCTCATTTAAACTTGCCTTATTAGTTAGTTTACTTATGCTTCACCTCTTGCCATGTTTTACAACATCTAACATTGTTGGGTACAAAAACGAGAGAGAACTAAATAAGTCATGTGGTGTTTCGTCAATATGCAACTCATTGCATATTGAGCTCCACTTAACTTGTAGTGTTGTTTGTTGCACTTTGCCATGCCATGCCTCTTTAAACCGGACATGCATCATACTTGATTGTGCATCATGCCATGTTTATGTGATGGTTGTTTACTATGTTGCTTGCTTCTTTCTGGGTTGCTTCTCTCGTTAGCTTCGGTTTCGTTCCGGAGTTGTGAGGATGCGTTCGACTACGTCCGGTTGTCTTCATAATGGACACGTTCTTGTTCCCTACGAGATCTCAGGCAAGATGACCATACCCTCGATATCACTTCTATCTTTGCTTGCTAGTTGTTCGCTCTACCGCTATGTCGCCTACCTACCACTTGTTATACCATGCCTCCCATATTGCCATGTCATGCCTCTAAGCCACCTTCCTAGCAAACCGTTGTTTGGCTAAGTTACCGCTTTGCTCAGCACCTCTTATAGCATTGTTAGTTGTAGGTGAAGCTGAAGTTTGTTCCATGTTGGAACATGGATATGTTGGGATATCACAATATCTCTTATTTAATTAATGCATCTATATACTTGGTAAAGGGTGGAAGGCTCGGCCTTATGCCTGGTGTTTTGTTCCACTCTTGCCGCCTTAGTTTCCATCATACCGGTGTTATGTTCCTTGATTTTGCGTTCCTTACGCGGTTGGGTGTTATGGGAACCCCTTGACAGTTCCGTTTGAATAAAACTCCTCCAGCAAGGCCCAACCTTCATTTTACGTTTGGCTAACAACCTAAGACTTTTGCCCTTGGGTTTCCGGAGCTCGAGGGTCATCTTTATTTTAACCCCCCTGGCCAGTGCTCCTCTGAGTGTTGGTCCAAACTAGGCGATGTCCAGCGCCCCCTGGGCAACCAGGGTCTATGCCAACCCGACGTCTTGCCCATCCGGTGTGCCCTGAGAACGAGATACGCGTGACTCCTATCGGGATTTGCCGACACATCGGGCGGCTTTGCTGGTCTTGTTTTACCATTGTCGGAATGCCTTGTAACCAGGATTCCGAGACTGATCGGGTCTTTTCGGGAGAAGGAATATACTTCGTTGACCGTGAGAGCTAGTGATGGGCTAAGTTGGACACCCCTTCACGGTATAAACTTTCGAGACCGTGCCCGTGGTTATGTGGCAGATGGGAACTTGTTAATATGCGGTTGTATAGAACTTGACACTTGACTTAATTAAAATGCATCAACCGCATGTGTAGCCATGATGGTCTCTTCTCGGCGGAGTCCGGGAAGTGAACACGGTCTTGTGTTATGCTTGAACGTAATTTGTTTCAGGATCACTTCTTGATCACTTCTAGCTTCTCGATCGTGCGTTGCTTCTCTTCTCGCTCTTATTTGCGTATGTTAGCCACCATATATGCTTAGTGCTTGTTGCAGCTCCACCTCACTACCTTACCCTACCGATAAGCTTAAATAGTCTTGATCTCGTGGGTGTGAGATTGCTGAGTCCTCGTGACTCACGGATACTTCCAAACAGTTGCAGGTGCAGATGATACCAGTGCAGGTGATGCTACCGAGCTCAAGTGGGAGCTCGATGAAGATCTTGGTCATTGCTATTTGTCTTTTTTGGATGATTAGTAGTGGTGCCCAGTTGGGACGATCGGGGATCTAGCATTTGGGGTTGTCTTCTTTTATTTTGGTTCCGTATTCGGACCTTGATTGTACTCTGGATGATGTATGTTTAACTTGTTATTTGTGTGAAGTGGCGATTATAAGCCAACTCTTTACCCTTTCTTATTCCGTACATGGGATTGTGTGAAGATTACCCCTCTTGCGACAAAAACTACCATGCGGCTATGCATCTAATTCCTGCCCCGACACGTGGGAGATATAGCCACATTGTGGGTGATACAAGTTGGTAATCCGAGCCATCCCCGACTTAGGAGCCCCCTGCTTGATCGAATTGCTGACGTTGTTGACTCTAGTACAAAATGTTTTGAGTCTTAGGATTATATATATTGGAGAGTAGGGTTCTTTTTACTCCTCGGTCCCTTCGTCGCTCTGGTGAGGCCTCTTGACGTAGAAGTTTTGACTTTCCTCCCCTCAAATTTCACGAAAAAAAATTTTGGATCACGCGGGTATCCTGGAATCGTTTCGATATTCTTGTGCCGAGAACATTGTTCCCGGTGCCTCCTGACATTTAGGGGTTGTGGCTGTGTCCCGGGGAGTTGAGCTCCAAGGTGTTGTCGTCACAATTTTATCGTTGCAGTTCTGGAATACCTGAGTTCACCGACATCGAAAATCTCTTTTATGCAGTTGTTGGGAGATAACCTTGACGCCACCCAGTACTGGGGCAGGAGTTTGGGAGTATTTCCATAAATTGTATAATGGATGCTTTTCGAAGGTTGAGGTACACGATTTCCGAAGGTCTCTTGGTTATGTGTTGAAGGATGGATACAACTGGATGTAGGGATTGTTAGTTTGGGTGAGATATTATGCTTCCCCTGTATCCCCAACACCAGATTGCATAACCAGAAAGTTTCGGGAGTTTATAGGTGGGAATTCAAGTAGCTCCTAGGATATCTTTCCGACAGATGCATCATATGAGATTGGGGTTCGATGTCTAGTGGTCCGCCTATCCACGGTTGGTTTTACAGTGGTCTCGTTGTGTCTTAAAGAGTCCTTGGCTATGCTGACTCGGGGACGCTTCATATGTCATGTGCACTACCTTGTAAATGATGGTGCTGTACGATCGAGCCCGTGTGGGCCCCACCATGAAAGCTTCGGACGAAATCTCTATCATATGTTTGTTCCGGCTTATTCTGCAAGCCAAATCCTTTGTTTTGTTTTGTTTTGAGTTGTGGTATTCGAGTTGCTTTGAAGTCAAATGTGGATTCCATGTCTCTTTCTAAGCGGTGTTCTCATATTTCTATGTGGATGCTAATCCTTCATGATCATCGAGATTGTCATGTCAATTCTTTCCAACCGGTGCGATTCTCTTCAAGATGATCCTATCATTTTCCCCATTCGCAAGATCCAATCTCAGTTTTTGTCAACGGTGTTTGTTTCATCCGTCCCAAGTTGTCTTTGTTTTCCCACCCTCCCAACCCTTTTCTTCAAGGACTCGGATTTCTTAATCAAGTATCCATCTTATGGATGTGAAGTCTCTTCATTCTTTTCTTTCAATGTTCTTATCCGTTGATTCTCAGGAATCTTCAAGTGCATCATTCGTCATTCTTTTCTTCTCTGGTGGATTCAATTCATGCTTTGTCGATCATATCTTTTCCTCGGTTCAAATTTTTTCTCATGCCGGTGCACCTCTTAATTGTTCATCTCCCTCTATTCATATCCGAAGTGCCGAAGATATCTCAGAAGATTCATGTTTCCATTCTTAATCTATTTGAGCTCAAGGTTGTTACCTCATTCAAGACGTTCAAATCAACCGGTGCTTTATCTCTTCCTAAGCAATCTTTTCAATGGTGTATCTTTTGAGTGGGCCCTAACCCACAGGTCTTTTCCCAGGTTCTTACCTAACTCTTCTATTTTTCTGGAGCTATTCTCAAATTCTTTTCGAAGTTTGACGTAAGAATGGATTATCATCAGTCATATGTCTTTCTCCAAGATCTTACAAATTCTTTTCATCATTGGTTCAACCTTTCTATTATTCATTCCGGAGTGCCTCAACAAATTCATGGTGTTGTTTCTCAGCATCTTTCTCAACATTTGATGACCGAAGAAGTGTTTTCCTCTAAATCTTGGTTCGTTCTCTCGAAGATTCATGGTTTTAGCGTTATGCCTTCCTCTCATAATTTTTTTGATTGTGAGAATTCTTTTCACCATCCGGAGCAATTTAGGAGTCTTTTCAGTTTGATTCTCTGGAGCACATCATCTCAGAATTATTCATTCCAGCCTTCAGCTCTCGTTCTCCAAATCTTACCAGTGCATCATTCAAATATTCTCTAGTCAGCTCGTGATCTCTTCATTTCACTTGTATCTAAATTCTCTCAAGTATCTTCGTTCATTTTCCAATTCTTCCCGGTGAATTGTGCCTTTGCTACTTCCATTTTCAATCTTTACGGTGGTTCGTTCAAGATTCATCTTCCTTCATTATCATATCAATTTATTCGTTGGTCAAATCCTATCGGTGGCCCATTGAGCTTGCGCTATATCTCTCTTTAATCCTTTTCAACGAGAATAAGTAGTATGCCAAATCCATTGATTGTCATCAATTTAATTTGATGAAGGATAAACATACAACAAATGTTATTCTTATTTTCCTCAAGGCGATTTAATTCCTTATTCCGGAGGTTCATCCAAATTCTTGATTTCAATTGCTCATCTTTCTTTTCGGAGTTCCAAGTTTTCTCGGTTATATCATTGCGAAGCTCCATCTAAATCCTTGCAAGGCTTCACCTTGTGTTTTCAATTTTTCTTTATTTTTATCATCCTTTTATTACCAGAGTTCTTCATGGAGACTCTACAACAAGGTGGCTCATCAAGGATTTTGTTCATTCTTCAATTGTTCTTCAAGATTTTTTCTTGAAATTTTGATCGGCCAAGCTATACTCAAAGATAAACATGGTGCTCAACACATGTTTTGGTTTTGAGGAGGTCAAGCATTTTCATCTTGCATTCCGAAGTACAATTCTTTCATATCTCATATTTTGAGATGGTGTTATGTCATTCTTGACAATTTCCCTTCGAGTTTCATGATTAACAAGTTGTCGGGAATGACATATTTTAAACCCATCATTTTTTTCAATTCATTCATGAGATAGTTAAACCCATCGATTTCTTCGAGCATGAGCTCTTCTGAATCCATCAATCTCTTCGTTGGAGTTATCTTGGGTTATATTTCACCTAAAGCTTTCCCTAAGGATTGTTGCTATTTATGGTGCTTATAAATGACCCAAGTTCTTCTTTTATCCTCCCGGTGAAATAAGTTTCTCGTCTCCTTGTTCATATCAATCCAATCTATTGTTTCCGTTAGTGGCAGAATTTCACCTCATAATTTTGAAATGTTTTCCATAAGCCCACAACAAACTTATTCTTTTGTTGTTTAATTTTCAACAACTCTATTCAATCCTTGCTTCTAAGGATGCCTTCAAATCCATTGGTGATAGAAGTTACCATTTTCTTCTACTTTCTTTCTTCCTAACGATCTAGCTTCTATTCGGTCATTCCGGAAGCATTGTGATGTTGCACTCTTCGACCCATCATCCCATTTTTTTCAAAGATCATGTTCTTTCCTTTGCTTATCCATTCACCTGCAGTGTCGTGTCCTCCATTCAAGTTCTTTTCATCTTATCAAGTCTTACATCTCTTTTCAACCTGAGTGCTGTCCAAATTTGTTCTTCCTTGTTCCTTGTTCCTTGTTTATCTCGTTTCAACCAGAGTAGTTTTAATTCCTTATTGTCCATTGTGATCGTCATTCATAGCTTTGCAACCTCCAAGGTTCTAGTAATGTTCCTTGTTCCTCTTTTCTAACGGAGTGTTTTCAACTTTGTTCAACTTCGTTGTATTCTCTCTTTCAATTTGTTCAACCTCCCAAGGTTCTTTGGTTTCACTCATTTGTCAAAGAAGCAACTTACTTTTACTTCTTCTCTTCCTCTTCTGTTTCTCTCTGGTGCCATCCTTAGATCTCGAGACGAGATCCTCTCGTGGTGGTGGAGTGTTGTAACGCCCCGAGACTGATGCGCCAGGTGTCTTCCAGTTATTCGCTGTTGTTGCTTTGTCATTCGCTTGCGTGTTGCATCTTGCCATGTCATCATCCGCATTGCATCTGCATGTTTTCAAAACTTGCATTCGTCTGGGTCTCCTAGTTCCTTCCGTTGTCCGTTCTGAGCCCATACACACTTGCACGCGCCCGCGACACGTCCGAAATATTATTTTATAAGTGGCCGGAAAATGTTCTCGGAATGGGATGAGAGTTGGCATGTGGTCTTGTTATGTTGTAGGTAGGCCGGCTGCCAAGTTTCATCGCATTCAGAGCTCGTTTGACAGCCCAACCGTTAAACTCATAGCGATATTATAGCCGGTCAAATGTCGGACGCTTTCGGTCTCCGAAAACCCGTGCCGGGCTGCATCTCTCCCCTCTCCTCTCAGCCCAACCCTCCTAGACAGCCCACAAACCCCACCTAGTCCCCCCCCCCCTGTCCGAACACGCACGATCCTGATTGGGGGTTCCGAAATGCTCCAGAAACCCCTCCAAAGCCTAATCCTAGCCTCCTTTCCTATTTAAACCCCCTCCCCTTCCATTTTTGGCAGCCTCCTAACCCCCTCCTTGTTTTCCGCGTCACCCCAATCATCAGCGCCACCACTCCCCTCCGTTTTCGTGCCAGCCACCGCGTCCCCGCCACTTGGCGCCATCCGAGTGGTCGCACCGCCACCCAGCGTAGCTCCTACCCACTAAGAGGCCGCCACATCGCCTCGCAGCCCCCTCTCCACCGTCGTGGCCCACCGCAGCCCGCAACCGGCCGATCTGGGCCAGAGGTGCCTGCATCGCGCCGCCACCGTTCGCCGTCCTCCTGCCCCGAGCGGGATCGAGGAGAGGAACTCCCGATCGAGCTCTTGGAGCCGCCCGACCCCGTCCTCACCGGCGGCCTTGCCGGAGCCGCCACCAGAGGACACCCAGGCCGGACCCCGCTGCCATGTTCCTCTCCTCCTCCCTCTGATTCTCCCTCGCATTCCCCTCTCACAACCCCTCTCTCTCTCTCCTGCAGGAGCTCCTCCATGGCCGCCCGATGGAACTCACCACCATGCCTCCTACGGCTAGATCTAGGCTGGAGCTGCCTGGATCCGCCACCCCCACATCCATCCCCATCATCTGCCGGACCGCCCCGCCGCCGGAGCGCCACCCCGCCACCGGTCGTTGCCATTCCTGCCTGCACGAGTGTGCGTGTGCGACCACACGCATGCCTCCCGTGCGTGGGCCTTGGCCCACCGCTCGCATTGACCGCAGCCTCCCAAGGCCCAGCAGCGCCCAGCCGGCCGCCCGGCCGCCTCCACCGACTGGCCCATGAGGTCTGGTGAGCAGGCCCGCCCCTGTGCACTGTTTAAAATGTTTAAAATGTTTAAAATGTTGTTTGATTAAATTTGCGTAAATGCCATGTTAAAATGATTTATTTCATAACTAAATAACCGTAGCTCCAAATTTAATAAACTTTATATGTAAATGGGGTGGAAAAATGCCTATTTTAACATGGTGCACTCATATTGCATGTCTAATAAATCTAAAATATGGTTTAGGGCAGATCAGTACCAAATCTAAAATATGCACATGAGGATTTTCCGGAATTGTTGTTTGTTGTTCCGGCCTCATTTAAACTTGCCTAATTAGTTAGTTTACTTATGCTTCACCTCTTGCCATGTTTAACAACATTTAACATTGTTGGGTACAAAAACAGGAGAGAACTAAATAAGTCATGTGGTGTTTCGTCAATATGTAACTCATTGCATATTGAGCTCCACTTAACTTGTAGTGTTGTTTGTTGCACTTTGCCATGCCATGCCTCTTTAAACCGGACATGCATCATACTTGATTGTGCATCATGCCATGTTTATGTGATGGTTGTTTACTATGTTGCTTGCTTCTTTCCGGCTTGCTTCTCTCGTTAGCTTCGGTTTCGTTCTGAAGTTGTGAGGATCCGTTCGACTACGTCCGGTTGTCTTCTTCATGGACACGTTCTTCTTCCTTGCGAGATCTCAGGCAAGATGACCATACCCTCGATATCACTTCTATCTTTGCTTGCTAGTTGTTCGCTCTACTGATATGTCACGCTACCTACCACTTGTTATATCATGCCTCCCAAATTTCCATGTCAAGCCTCTAACTCACCTTCCTAGAAAACCGTTGTTTGGCTAAGTTACCGCTTTGCTCAGCCCCTCTTATAGCATTGTTTGTTGCAGGTGAAGCTGAAGTTTGTTCCATGTTGGAACATGGATATGTTGGGATATCACAATATCTCTTGTTTAATTAATGCATCTATATACTTGGTAAAGGGTGGAAGGCTCGGCCTTATGCCTGGTGTTTTGTTCCACTCTTGCCGCCTTAGTTTCCGTCATACCGGTGTTATGTTCCTTGATTTTGCGTTCCTTACGTGGTTGGGTGTTATGGGAACCCCTTGACAGTTCGCTTTGAATAAAACTCCTCCAGCAAGGCCCAACCTTGGTTTTACACTTGCCTAGCAACCTAAGCCTTTTTCCCTTGGGTTTCCGGAGCGCGAGGGTCATCTTTATTTTAACCCCCCCCCCCCCGGGCCAGTGCTCCTCTGAGTGTTGGTCCAAACTGGGCGATGTCCAGCGCCCCCTGGGCAACCAGGGTCTATGCCAACTCGACGTCTTGCCCATCCGGTGTGCCCTGAGAACAAGATACGTGCGACTCCTATCGGGATTTGTCGGCACATCGGGCGGCTTTGCTGGTCTTGTTTTACCATTGTAGAAATGTCTTGTAACCGAGATTCCGAGACTGATCGGGTCTTTCCGGGAGAAGGAATATCCTTCGTTGACCATGAGAGCTTGTGATGGGCTAAGTTGGGACAGCCCTGGAGGGTATAAACTTTCGAGAGCCGTGCCCACGGTTATGTGGCAAATGTGACTTTGTTAATATCTGGTTGTAGAGAACTTGACACTTGACTTAATTAAAATGAATTAACCGCGTGTGTAGCCGTGATGGTCTCTTCTCGGCGGAGTCCGGGAAGTGAACACGGTCTTGTGTTATGCTTGAACATAAGTAGTTTCAGGATCACTTCTTGATCACTTCTAGCTTCTCGACCATGCATTGCTTCTCTTCTCGCTCTTATTTGTGTATGTTAGCCACCATATATGCTTAGTGCTTGCTGCAGCTCCACCTCACTACCTTACCATACCCATAAGCTTAAATAGTCTTGATCTCGCGAGTACGAGATTGCCGAGTCCTCATGACTCACGGATACTTCCAAATAGTTGCAGGTGCCGATGATACCAGTGCAGGTGATGTTGCCGAGCTCAAGTGGGAGCTCGATGAAGATCTTGGTCGTTGCTATTTGTCTTTTCCGGATGATCAGTAGTGGTGCCCATTTCAGACGATCGGGGATCTAGCATTTGGGATTGTCTTCTTTTATTTTGGTTCCATAGTAGGACCTTGATTGTACTCTGGATGATGTATGTTTAACTTGTTATTTGTGTGAAGTGGCGATTGTAAGCCAACTCTTTATCCCTTTCTTATTCAGTACATGAGATTGTGTGAAGAATACCCCTCTTGCGACAAAACTACCATGCGGCTATGCCTCTAAGTCGTGCCCCGACACATGGGAGATATCTCCGCATTGTGGGTGTTACACTGATACTCTTCAATATGCTTATCTTGATGAGAAAGAGATATATCCCGTTATTATTAGTGCTAACCTTTCAGAGCATGAAGAAAAGAAATTATTGAAAACTCTGAAGAAGCACCGTGTTGCTATTGGATATACTCTTGATGATCTTAAGGGCATTCGTCACACTCTATGCCAGCACAAATTAAAATTGGAGAAAGACGCGAAACCGGTTGTTGATCACCATCGACGGTTAAATCCTAAGATGAAAGAAGTGGTAAGAAAAGAAATACTAAATCTTCTGGAGGCAGGTATAATTTATGTCGTTGCTGATAGTCAGTGGGTAAGCCTTGTCCATTGTGTCCCTAAGAAGGGAGGTATTACTGTAGTTCCTAATGATAAAGATGAATTGATCCCATAAAGAATTGTTACAGGTTATAGAATGGTAATTGATTTCCGCAAATTAAATAAAGCTACTAAAAAAGGATCATTACCCTTTACCTTTTATTGATCAAATGCTAGAAATATTATCCAAACATACACATTTTTTGCTTTCTAGATGGTTATTCTGGTTTCTCTCAAATACATGTATCAAAAGAGGAACAAGAAAAGACAACTTTTACTTGCCCTTTTGGTACCTTTGCTTATAGACGTATGCCTTTTGGTTTATGCAATGCTCCTGCTACCTTTCAAAGATGTATTACTGCTATATTCTATGACTTTTGTGAAAAGATTGTTGAGGTTTTCATGGATAATTTTTCTGTTTATGGAACTTCTTTTGATGATTGCTTAAGCAACCTTGATCGAGTTTTGCAGAGATGTGAAGAAACTAATCTTGTCTTGAATTGGTAGAAGTGCCACTTTATGGTTAATGAAGGTATTGTCTTGGGGCATACAATTTCTGAAAGAGGTATTGAAGTTGATAAAGCTAAAGTTGATGTTATTGAAAAGATGTCGTGTCCTAAGGACATCAAAGGTATAAGAAGTTTCCTTGGTCATGCCGGTTTTTTATAGGAGGTTCATTAAGGACTTCTCTAAAATTTCTAGGCCTCTGACTAATCTCTTACAAAAAGATGTCCCTTTTGTCTTTGATGATGATTGTGTAGAAGCATTTGAAATACTTAAGAAAGCTTTGATTTCTGCACCTATTGTTCAGCCTCCTGATTGGAATTTACCATTTGAAATTATGTGTGATGCTAGTGATTATGCTGTAGGGGCTGTTCTACGACAAAGAGTTGATAAGAAATTAAATGTTATCCAATATGCAAGTAAAACTCTAGACAGTTCTCAAAGAAATTATGCTACTACTGAAAAGGAGTTTTTAGCAGTTGTATTTGTTTGTGATAAGTTCAGACCTTATATAGTTGATTCTAAAGTAACTGTTCACACTGATCATGCTGCTATTAGATATCTGATGGAAAAGAAAGATGCTAAACCTAGACTTATTAGATGGGTTCTCTTGCTACAAGAAGTTGATTTGCATATTATTGATAGAAAGGTAGCTGAGAACCCCGTTGCAGAAAACTTGTCTAGGTTAGAGAATGTTCTTGATGACCCACCACCTATTGATGATAGATTTCCTGATGAACAATTAGCTGTCATAAATGCTTCTTGTACTGCTCCTTGGTATGCGGATTATGCTAATTACATTGTTGCTAAATTTATACCACCTAGTTTCACATACCAGCAAAAGAAAAAGTTTTTCTATAATTTAAGACATTAGTTCTGGGATGACCCACACCTTTATAAAGAAGGAGTAGTTGGTGTCATTAGACGTTGTGTACCTGAGCATCAACAGGAACAGATCCTACGCAAGTGTAACTCTGAGGCTTATGGAGAACACCATGCTGGAGATAGAACTGCACATAAGGTATTGCAATCCGGTTTTTATTGGCCTACTCTCTTTAAGGATGCCCGTAAGTTTGTCTTGTCTCACGATGAATGTCAAAGAATTGGCAATATTAGTGGACGTCAAGAAATGGCTATGAATTATTCACTTGTTATTGAACCATTTGATGTTTGGGGCTTTGACTATATGGGACCGTTTCCTTCCTCTAATGGTTATACACATATTTTAGTTGCTGTTGATTACATTACTAAGTGGGTAGAAGCTATTCCAACTAGTAGTTCTGATCATAACACCTCTATTAAGATGCTTAAAGAAGTTTTTTCCGAGGTTTGGAGTCCCTGGATATTTAATGACTGATGGTGGTTCACATTTTATTCATGGTGCTTTTCGTAAAATGCTTGCTAAGTATGATGTTAATCATAGAATTGCATCTCCATATCATCCACAGTCTAGCGGTCAAGTAGAACTAAGTAATAGAGAGCTTAAATTAATTTTGCAAAAGACTGTTAATAGATCTAGAAAGAATTGGTCCAAGAAACTTGATGATGTATTATGGGCCTATAGAACTGCATATAAAAATCCTATGGGAATGACTTCGTATAAGATGGTTTATGGAAAAGCGTGTCACTTACCTCTCGAACTAGAACATAAGGCATATTGGGCCATTAAAGAGCCCAATTGTGATTTCAAACTTATCGATGAGAAGAGGCTTTTTGACATCATCTCACTTGATGAATGGAGAACCCAGGCCTATGAGAATGCCAAACTGTTTAAAGAAAAGGTTAAAAGATGGCATGATAAATGGATACAAAAACATGAGTTTAATGTAGGTGACTATGTATTGTTATGCAACTCTCGTTTAAGATTTTTTGCAGGAAAACTCCTCTCTAAATGGGGAGGTCCTTACGTCATCGAGGAGGTCTATCATTCCGGTGCCATAAAAATCAACAACTTCGAAGGCACAAATCCAAGGGTGGTGAACGGTCAAAGAATCAAACATTATATCTCAGGTAATGCTATAAATGTTGAAACTAATGTTATTGAAACCGTAACCCCGGAGGAATACATAAGGGACACTTTCCAGAACGTTTCAGACTCCGAAAAGGAATAGGTGTGAGGTACGGTAAGTAAACCGGCTCCAAAACAGTTCTAATAGAAAATTTTCTCCATTTTGGAATATTTAAGAAAATAGGAAAATAAGAAGCAGTTCGAGAAGGACACTAGGCATCCACGAGGATGGAGGGCGCGCCCTACCCCCTGGGCGCGCCCCATGCCTCGTGGGCACCTCGTGTGCTCTCCGGACTCCGCTTTCTTGCACGATAATTCTTTTGGTCGGTAAAAAATCATTATATAATATCCCAAAGGTTTTGACCATCGTATCACGCAAATATCTTCTGTCTTTGTTTCGAGCTATTTTTCTGACAGATCTAGATTTCCATGGCGTCTTCAAGTGCCCCCAAGGACAAGTTCTTCGAGAAGGTCATCAACCCCTACCTCGCGGAGGTGCTGCAACACCCTCAAACCATTGAGATGCGTGAGGGGTTGCTTCACATCCGCGATGTTGAGGGACCAAGGAGGACCGGAAGCGTGGAGACAAGGCTCGAGGTAATGGAGCAACAAGTTTTCAAGTGCCAGGAGATGGTGGAATGTGGACTCGACTCCAATCATATAATGATCACGGAGTTCACCAACAACCACAAGCTGGATGACAAGAACATTGGGGAGGCCATCTTCAAGCTTCACGAGAAAATTGAGCGCCTCCAAGCCCAGATCTATGACCTGCAAAACCAAAACTGTGAGTATGAATATAGATTCAAGAGGATGAGTTTGGCTGCAGATTTGAGGATCCCGGAGACTCGATCATCCTTCTATGATGGTGAGCCTATGCCTTGGAAGATAGACGACAAGCCCACATCATCAACAACTCCATCATCACCACCTCCGAGGAAGGAGACATAAACACATGGATCTTATGGAGAGTAATGACTTCACATATAAAGAGTATGATGAATAAAAGTTGTTGAGAGTTGATAAACATAGTTTTGGTCATCGTTGCAATTAATAGGAAGTAATAAAGAAAGAGAGGTTTTCACATGTAAATATACTATCTTGGACATCTTTTATGATTGCGAGCACTCATTAAAATATGACATGCTAAAGAGTTGATGTTGGACAAGGAAGACAACATAACGGGTTATGTTTTCTTACATCTGAGATAAATTATATTGTCATGGATCATCCAACATGTTTAGCTTGCCTTTCCCTCTCATGCTAGCCAAATTATTTGCACCAAGTAGAGATACTACTTGTGCTTCCAAATATCCTTAAACCCAGTTTTGCCTTGAGAGTCCACCATATCTACCTATGGATTGAGTAAGATCCTTCAAGTAAGTTGTCATCGTTGCAAGCAATAACAATTGCTCTATAAATATGTGTGATTTATTAGTGCGGAGAAAATAAGCTTTATACGATCTTGTGATGTGGAAGAAATAAAAGCGACGGACTACATAATAAAGGTCCATATCACAAGTGTCAATATAAAGTGACGTTATTTTGCATTAAGATTTTGTACATCCAACCATAAAAGCACATGACAACCTCTGCTTCCCTCTGCGAAGGGCCTATCTTTTATTCTTGTCTTATACTCCGTGCAAGAGTCATGGTGATCTTCACCTTTCCTTTTTACATTTTATCCTTTGGCAAGCACAATGTGTTGGAAAGATCCTGGTATATATAGCTAATTGGATGTAACGCCCATGATGCGGCTATATCTCCCATGTGTCGAAGCACGACTTAGAGGCATAACCACATTGTAAGCAATGTCACAAGTGAGGTAATCTTCACACAACCCATGTAATACATAAGGGAAAGAGATACATAGTTGGCTTACACTCGCCACTTCACACAATACATGAATAAAGCATTACATCATCCAGATACAATCAAGGTCCGACTACGGAACCAAAATAAAAGAAGACTACCCCAAATGCTACACAGATCCCCGATCGTCCCAACTGGGCTCCACTACTGATCGACTGAAACGAAACAACACAAGGGACAAGATCTTCATCGAGCTCCTCCTTGAGCTCGGTTGCGTCACCTGTAGGGTATCATCGAGCACCTGCAAACTGGTGCTGGAAGTATCTGTGAGTCACGGGGACTCAGCAATCTCACACCCTCGCGATCAAGACTATTTAAGCTTATAGGTAGGGAAAAGGTATGTGAGGTGGAGCTGCAGCAAGCACTAGCATATATGGTGGCTAACATACGCAAATGAGATCGAGAAGAGAAGGCAAAGCACGGTCGAGAAACTATGATCAAGAAGTGATCCTAGAACAACCTACGTCAAACATAACTCCAACACCGTGTTCACTTCCCAAACTCTGTCAGAAAGAGACCATCACGGCTACACACGCGGTTGATGCATTTTAATTAAGTTAAGCTTCAGGTTTTCTACAACCGGACATTAACAAACTCCCATCTGCCCATAACCGCGAGCACGGCTTTCGAAAGTTCAAATCCCTGCAGGGGTGTCCCAACTTAGCCCATCACAAGCTCTCACGGTCAACGAAGGATATTCCTTCTCCCAAGAAGACCCGATCAGGCTCAGAATCCCGGTTACAAGACATTTCGACAATGGTAAAACAAGACCAGCAAAGCCACCCGAATGTGCTGACAAATCCCGATAGGAGCTGCACATATTTCGTTCTTAGGGCACACCGGATTGTCCAAGGTTCCGGTAGGCCAGCCCAGAGTTGCCCCTGGTGGCCACCGGCAGCTGACAGGTTGGACCAACACTCAGAGGAGCACTGGCCCGGGGGTTTAAATAAAGATGACCCTTGGGCAGGCCTACCCAAGGGAAAGAAAAGGCTAGGTGGCAAATGGTAAAACCAATGTTGGGCCTTGCTGGAGGAGTTTTATTCAAGGCGAACTGTCAAGGGGTTCCCATTATAACCCAACCGTGTAAGGAACGCAAAATCCGGGAACATAACACCGATATGACGGAAACTAGGGCGGCAAGAGTGGAACAAAACACCAGGCATAAGGCCGAGCCTTCCACCCTTTACCAAGTATATAGATGCATTAATATAATAAGAGATCTTGTGATATCCCAACAAAATAACCATGTTCCAAACATGGAACAAGCTCCAATCTTCACCTGCAACTAGCAACGCTATAAGAGGGGCTGAGCAAAGCGGTAACATAGCCAAACAATGGTTTTCTAGGACAAGGTGGGTTAGAGGCTCATGGCAATATGGGAGGCATGATAAGAAAGTGGTAGGTATCGTAGCATAGTCATAGAAAAAGAGCGAGCATCTAGCAAGCAAAGATAGAAGTGATTTCGAAGGTAGGCTCATCTTGCCTGAGATCCCGCAAGGAAGAAGAATGAGTCCATGAAGGAGACAAACGAGCATAGATGAACAGATCCTCACAACTTCGGAACGAAAACCGAAGATAACGCGAGAAGTAACCCGGAAAGAAGCAAACAACATAGTAAACAACCATCACATAAACATGGCATGATGCACAACAAGTATGATGCATGTCCTATTTAATGATACATGGCATGGCATGGCAAAGTGCAACAAACAACACTACAAATTAAGTGGAGCTCAATATGCAATGGAGTTGCATATTGAAGAAAACACCACATGACTTATTTAGTTCTCTCTCGTTAGGTAGTCAACAATATTAAATGTTGGTTAGCAAGGCAAGGGGTGACGCAAAAGATAACTACCTATGTAGGCAAGTTTAAATGAGGCCAGAAACAACAATCAACAATTCCGCTAAATCCCCATATGCATATAATAAGGTTTGGTACTGTTCTGCCCTAAACCATATTTATAGTTGTTAAACATGCAAAGTAAAGTCACCATGTTAATCTAGGCATTTTTCCACCCCATTTACATATAAAGTTTATTAAATTCCGAGTAACGGTTATTTTGTTATGAAATAAATCATTTTAGCATGGCATATGGACAAAATTACACAAACAACATTTTAAACATTTTAAACATAGATGAAAGTGACATGTCATGAAACTAGACACAATTTTAAGCATTTTTCATATATAAATTGTTTTAATCCGATGCACGGTTGAAAAGTTATTATATGCATGATGTTGGAGGGTTTTTCTGTAAAACCGCAGTCTCTGGAAAAAAGATAAATTCGCAAAACTACAAAAAAACAGAAATGGGCCGAAACAGGGACAAGCCCAATAGCGCATAGAAGGCTGGAGGGCTCTGCTCACATCTCTCCAGGGAGCTGGGCCTTGGCGCCTGTGCTGGGCCGGCCTTGGTGGATCGAACGAGGAGAAGGTGGGGGCGCGGTCAACGCAAGCGCTGACGAGGCATCTTCCTGCATTGAGCCCGAGCAAGGCAATGGTGGCGATGGTGGCTTGGCAAGGCGGGGCGCCGGGTGGTCGAGGAGGCAAGGAGAAGGCCGAGGACAAGCTCCAGAGGCCGGATCTGGTGGTTGTCTCTCCGTTCCCGGCGTCGGCGGCGAACTCCGGTGACAAATTGGCGTCCTGCAGAACGGGAGGGAGAGAGAGGTGAGCTTGGGAGAGAGAGCATGAAAAGGAGAGGAGGAGGAGGAGGAGGAGACGGGGAGCGGTGGCATGACCTGGTTGCCGGAGCGGCAAGGCGACGAGAGGAAGGAGGAGGAGCTCGAGCGGCTCGGCGGCGGCCATGGGAGCTCGTGCTCCTTGTTGCTGCTCGGGATGGTCTGCTGGTTGCTGCTGCTCGCCGGCAGCGGCTGGGTCGTCGACGGGGTCGAGGTGCACCTCGGCGCCATGGGTGCTATGGGAGAGGTAGGCGCCCGGGCAGAGGAGCTCTGGCTCCTGTAGGATTCGGGCGACGGTGGTGGTTGGACGGGAGGGGAAAACGAGGAGAAGGTGGAGGCTGCGATTCGTATCGGGTGGAACTGGATCGGGATGATCCCGAGGGGGATTGTGAGTGGGTGGCGGCGGCGCGATGGGACAAGGGGGAGGATTTTTTAGGGTTGGTCTAGCTTTAGACTAGGGAGTATATATATATATAAGGAAAGAGGGAGAGTTTAGGGGCTAATCCGTCCCTCCAAATAAAATCGACTGGTCGAGAAAATAGACTAGGGAGTCCAAATGAGAAAACGGTGATGTTTTGTAGATGTTTGGGGATGATCCGGATACAACGGTGACGACTGTCCGGGTCGGGTCTAGGACAGCTTTTCGGACGCGCGCGCGAGGAGAGTCGTGGGCTGACGAGAGAGGTTAGGTTGGTCCTGGTGGTGGGTAGAGGACTGTGCAGAAGGCCTCGGGCTGAGAGAAGAGAAGAGAAGAGAGGCCCGGCGACTGTTTCTGGAGACCGAAAACATCCGACGTGTGCCCGACTATAATGCCGCTATAGTTTAACGGTTGGGCTATCAAACAAACTCCGGATGCGATGAAACTTGACAGGCGGTCTATCTACACTATAATAGGACCACACGCCAACTTTCAACCCAATCCAAGAACATTTTCCGACCACTTATAAAATAATATTTCGGACGTGCTGCGGGCGCGCGCAAGTGTGTTTGGGCTCAGAACGGGCAACGGACGGAACTGGGGAACCCGGACCGATGCAAGTTTGAAAACATGATGATGTAATGCACATGATGACATGACAAGATGCAACACGCAAGCGAATGACAAGGCAACAACAGCAAATAACTGGAAGACACCTGGCGCAACGGTCTTGGGGCGTTACAACACTCCACCACTACGAGAGGATCTCGTCCCGAGATCTAGGATGGCACCGGAGGGAAAACGGAAGAGAAAGAGAAGAGGTAAAACTAAGTTGCTTCTTTGACAAACGAGTGAAACCAAAGAACCTTGAGATGTTGAACAAAATTGAGAAAAGAATACAACGATGGTGAAGAAAATCGAAAACACTCCGGTAGGGAAGAGTTACAAGGAAGAACAAATTCGGGCAGCACTCCGGTTGAAAAGTGATGCGAGACTTGATAAGATGAAAAGAACTTGATTCGAGGGCAAAACACTCTGGTTAAAAGGGTAAGCACAAAAAAACACGATCCTGACAAAACAAGAAGATGGGTTGAAGTGAGCAACATCACAATGCCTCCGGACGGAAGAAATAGAAGATAGATAATTGAAATAAAAGAATGGAGAAGAAAATGCCAACTTCTGCCACAATTGAGCTTGAAAAGGCATCCTTAGGAGAAGGGTCGAACGGAGTAGTTGGAAAACCAACAACGAAAAGAGTGAGCTGGTAGTGGGCTTATGAAAAACTTCTCAAAACTATGAGGTCAAATTCAGCCACTAACGGAACAATAGATTGACTTGATATCAAGAAGGAGACGATAAACTTATTCACCGAAAGGATAAAAGAAGAACTGGGGTCATTTATAAACACCATAAATAGCAACAATCCTTAGGGAAAGCTTTAGGTGAAATGTAACCCAAGAAAACTCCAAAGAAGATATTGATGGGTTTAAATATCTCATTCTTGTGAATGAAGAATGATATATTACCTCCTTAAAAGATAAGGGAGAAACAATTTCACTCCGGATTGCAAGATGAAGAAAGCTTGAACTCCTCTGAAAATAATCTTGATGAACGTTTCAAGAACGGATTAAGTCCTTGATGAACCATCATGTAGAGCCTCCATGAAGAACTCCGGTAAAAGAATGATCAAACGAAAGGAAAGAGAGGTTGAAACCACAAGGTCAATCCTTGTATCGCTTTAAATGAATCTCAGTGGTGAAATAATTGAAAAAGGTTGGAACTCCGGGAAAAATAGAAGATGAAACAATTGAAATCAGGAATTTGATGAGCCTCCGGAATAGGGAATTGAGTTCACTCAATGAAACAAGAATAAGAATTACATTATGCTTATCCTTCACCAATTAAATTGATGACAATCAACGGATTTGACATATTAATTATTCTCGTAGAAAAGATTTAGAGAGATATAACATAAACTTGAGAATGTCTTCCACGAACCACCGTTAGGATTTGGAAGAATGAATGAATTGATATGATAACCAAGGAAGAGAGTCTTGAGCAAACCGCCGTAAGAATTGGAAATGAAGGAAGTAAAGGGATGAATCCCCGGTAAGAATTAGAGAACGAATGAAGATACTTGAGGGAATTTGACACATGAGAACGAAGGGGTCACGAGCTGATAAGAGAATACTTGAATGATGCGCTGGTATGATTTGGAGGATGAGAGCTGAAAGCTAGAATGAATAATCCTGAAATGATGGCCTCCGAAGAATCAGACTGAAAAGACTCCTGGATTGCTCCGGAAGGATGAAAAGAATTCTCACAATCAAAACAATTATGAGAGTATGGCATCAAGCTAGAATCACGAATCTTTGAAAGAACGGATATGATTGCAGAGAAACTCTTCTTCGGTCTTGAAATGTTGATAATGATGATAAGAAGCAGCACCAAGAATTGTTGAGGCACTCCGGAATGAAGAATAGAAAAGGTTGAGCCAATGATGAAAAGAATTTGAAAGATCTTGGAGAAAAGCATTTGACTGATGAAAAATTCATTCTTACGTCAAACTTTAAAAGATTTGAGAATAGCTCCGGTAAAATTAGAAGAGTCAGGTAAGATCCTGGAAAAATACCTGTGGGTTAGGGCCCACTCAAGAGAAACACCGTTGAAAAGGTCGCTTGGAAAATATATTGCACCGGTTGAATCAAATGGCTTGAATGAGAGAATATCCTCGAAAGATCTTGAACGAATGCAGAGTGGAAAACACGAATCTTCGAGATATCTTGGGCACTCCGAAACAATTGAATAGCGAGAAGTGAATTATTATGAGGTGCACCGGTATGAGAAGGCATTTGAAACAAGGAAAGGATATGATCAACAAATCTTGAATTGGTTCCACCGGAGAAGAAAAACCAATGATGAATGAGGATCTTGAAGCTCCGTTAGAATCTTCCTGAGAATCCCCGGGTAAGAATATGAAGGAAAAGAAATGGAGAGACCTCCCATCAATAAAAGGATACTTGAATAAGAAATCTGAGACCTTGAAGAAAAAGGGTGGGAGGGCGGGAAAACAAGGGCAATTTAGGACGGATGAAGCAAACACCGTTGACGAAAAAAACTGAGATTGGATTTACTTGAAGAGAGACACACCGGTTGAAAAGGATTGACATGACAATCTCGATTATCACGAAGGATTAGTATTCGCATAGGAGTATGAGAACACCGCTTAGGAAAGGTATGGAATCAACTCTTGACTTCGAAGCAACTCGAATACCACAGCTCAAAAACAAAACAAATGATTGGCTTGTAGAATAAGCCGGAACAAACATATGATAGAGATTTCGTCCGAAGTTTTCATGGTGGGTCCTACACGGGCTCGATCGTACAGCACCATCATGTACAAGGCAGTGCACATGACATACGAAGCGTCCCCGAGTCAGCATGGCCAAGGACTCTTTAAGACACAACGAGACCACTGTAAAACCAACCGTGGATAGGCGGACCACTAGACGTCGAACCCCAATTTCATATCATACATCTGTCGGAAAGATATCCTAAGAGCTACTTGAATTCCCACTTATAAACTCCCGAAACTTTCCCGGTTATGCAATCAGGTGTTGGGGATACAGGGGAAGAATAATATCTCACCCAAAACTAGCAAATCCTACATCCAGCTGTATCCATCCTTCAACACATAACCAAGAAACCTTCGGAAATCGTTTACCTCAACCTTCGAAAAGCATCTGTTATATGAGTTATGGCAATACTCCCGAACTCCCGCCCCAGTACTGGGTGGCATTGAGGTTATCTCACCAGCAACTGCATAAAAGAGATTTTCGATGTCGGCGAAAAACTCAGGTATTCCAGAGTTGCAACGATAAAATTGTGACGACAACACCTCAGAGCTCAACTCCCCGGGACACTACCACAACCCCTAAATGTCAGGAGGCACCAAGAACAATGTTCTCGTCACAAAACCATCGAAACGATTCCAAGATACCCGCGTGATCCTAAATTTTTTTTAGTGAAATTTGAGAAGAAAAGAGTCAAAACTCTATGTCAGGATGCCTCACCAGAGCGACGAAGGGAATGAAGAGTAAAAAGAATCATACTCTCCGATATATATAATCCTAAATGACTCAAAACATTTTTCTAGACTCAACAACACCAACGATTCGATCAAGCAGGGGGCTCCTAAGTCGGGGAAGGCTCTGATTACCAACTTGTAACGCCCACGATGCGGCTATATCTCCCACGTGTCGAAGACGACTTAGAGGCATAACCGCATTGTAAGCAATGTCGCAAGTGAGGTAATCTTCACACAACCCATGTAATACATAAGGGAAATAGATACATAGTGGGCTTACACTCGCCACTTCACACAATACATGAATAAAGCATTACATCATCCAGATACAATCAAGGTCCGACTACGGAACCAAAATAAAATAAGACTACCCCAAATGCTACACAGATCCCCGATCGTCCCAACTGGGCTCCACTACTGATCGACTGAAACGAAACAACACAAGGGTCAAGATCTTCATCGAGCTCCTCCTTGAGCTCGGTTGCGTCACCTGTAGGGTATCATCGAGCACCTGCAAACTGGTGTTGGAAGTATTTGTGAGTCACGGGGACTCAGCAATCTCACACCCTCGCGATCAAGACTATTTAAGCTTATAGGTAGGGAAAAGGTATGTGAGGTGGAGCTGCAGCAAGCACTAGCATATATGGTGGCTAACATATGCAAATGAGAGCGAGAAGAGAAGGCAAAGCACGATCGAGAAACTATGATCAAGAAGTGATCCTAGAACAACCTACGTCAAACATAACTCCAACACCGTGTTCACTTCCCGAACTCTCTCGGAAAGAGACCATCACGGCTACACACGTGGTTGATGCATTTTAATTAAGTTAAGCTTCAGGTTTTCTACAACCGTACATTAACAAATTCCCATCTGCCCATAACCACGGGCACGGCTTTTGAAAGTTCAAATCCCTGCAGGGGTGTCCCAACTTAGCCCATCACAAGCTCTCACGGTCAACGAAGGATATTCCTTCTCCCAGGAAGACCCGATCAGGCTCGAAATCCTGGTTACAAGACATTTCGACAATGGTAAAACAAGACTAGCAAAGCCACCCGAATGTGCCGACAAATCCCGATAGGAGCTGCACATATCTCGTTCTCAGGGCACACCGGATTGTCCAAGGTTCCGGTAGGCCAGCCCAGAGTTGCCCCTGGTGGCCACCGGCAGATGACAGGTTGGACCAACACTCAGAGGAGCACTGGCCCGGGGGTTTAAATAAAGATGACCCTTGGGCAGGCCTACCCAAGGGAAAGAAAAGGCTAGGTGGCAAATGGTAAAACCAATGTTGGGCCTTGCTGGAGGAGTTTTATTCAAGGTGAACTGTCAAGGGGTTCCCATTATAACCCAACTGTGTAAGGAACGCAAAATCCGGGAACATAACACCGATATGATGGAAACTAGGGCGGCAAGAGTGGAACAAAACACCAGGCATAAGGCCGAGCCTTCCACCCTTTACCAAGTATATAGATGCATTAATATAATAAGAGATATTGTGATATCCCAACAAAATAACCATGTTCCAAACATGGAACAAGCTCCAATCTTCACCTGCAACTAGCAACGCTATAAGAGGGGCTGAGCAAAGCGGTAACATAGCCAAACAACGGTTTGCTAGGACAAGGTGGGTTAGAGGCTCATGGCAATATGGGAGGCATGATAAGCAAGTGGTAGGTATCGTAGCATAGGCATAGCAAAAGAGGGTGATTTTGAGGGTATGGTCATCTTGCCTGAGATCCCGCAAGGAAGAAGAACGATTCCATGAAGGAGACAAACGAACGTAGATGAACGGATCCTCACAACTCTGGAACGAAAACCGAAGATAACACGAGAAGTAACCCGGAAAGAAGCAAACAACATAGTAAACAACCATCACATAAACATGGCATGATGCACAACAAGTATGATGCATGTCCGGTTTAATGATACATATATAAATTGTTTTAAGCATTTTTCATATATAAATTGTTTTAATCCGATGCACGGTTGAAAAGTTATTATATGCATGATGTTGGACGGTTTTTATGTAAAACCGCAGTCTCTGGAAAAAAGATAAATTTGCAAAACTACAAGAAAACAGAAAAGGGCCGAAACAGGGACAAGCCCAACAACGCATAGAAGGCTGGAGGGGTCTGCTCACATCTCTCCAGGGAGCTGGGCCTTGGCGCCTGTGCTGGGCCGGCCTTGGTGGATCGAACGAGAAGGTGGGGGCGCGGTCAACCCAGGCGCTGACGAGGCATCGTCTTGCATCGAGCCCGAGCAAGGCAATGGTGGCGGCGGCGGCTTGGCAAGGCGGGTCACCGGGTTGTCGAGGAGGCAAGGAGAAGGCCGAGGACAAGCTCCAGAGGCCGGATCTGGTGGTTGTCTCTCCGTTCCCGGCGTCGGCGGCGAACTCCGGTGACAAATTGGCGTCCTGCAGAACGGGAGGGAGAGAGAGGTGAGCTTGGGAGAGAGAGCATGAAAAGGAGAGGAGGAGGAGGAGGAGGAGGAGGAGGAGGAGGAGGAGGAGACGGGGAGCGGTGGCATGACCTGGTTGCCGGAGCAGCCAGGCGACGGGAGGAAGGAGGAGGAGCTCGAGCGGCTCGGCGGCGGCCATGGGATCTCGTGCTCCTTGTTGCTGCTCGGGGTGGTCTGCTGGTTGTTGTTGCTCGCCGGCAGCGGCTGGGTCGTCGACGGGGTCGAGGTGCACCTCGGCGCCATGGGTGCTACGGGAGAGGTAGGCGCATGGGCAGAGGAGCTCTGGCTCTTGTAGGATTCGGGCGACGGTGGTGGTTGGACGGGAGGGGAAAACGAGGAGAAGGTGGAGGCTGCGATTCGTCTCGGGTGGAACTGGTTGGGGTGATCCCGAGGGGGATTGTGAGTGGGTGGCGGCGGCGCGATGGGACAAGGGGGAGGATTTTTTTAGGGTTGGTCTAGATTTAGACTAGGGAGTATATATATAAGGAAAGAGGGAGAGTTTAGGGACTAATCCGTCCCTCCAAATAAAATCAAGCGGTCGAGAAAAATAGACTAGGGAGTCCAAATGAGAAAACGGTGATGTTTTGTAGATGTTTGGGGATGATCCGGATACAACGGTGACGACTGTCCGGGTCGGGTCCGGGACAGCTTTTCGGACAGCCGCACGAGGAGGGCCGCGGGCTGACGAGGGAGGTTAGGTTGGTCCTAGTGGTGGGTAGAGGATTGTGCAGAAGGCCTTAGGCTGAGAGAAGAGAAGAGAAAAGAGGCCCGGCGACTATTTCCGGAGACCGAAAACGTCCGACGTGTGCCCGGCTATAATGTCACTATAGTTTAACGGTTGGGCTATCAAACGAACTCCGAATGCGATGAAACTTGACAGGCGGTCTATCTACACTATAATAAGACGACACGCCAACTTTCAACCCAATCCGAGAACATTTTCCGGCCACTTATAAAATAATATTTCGGACGTGCTGCGGGCGCGTGCAAGTGTGTTTGGGCTCAGAACAGGCAACGGACGGAACTGGGGAACCCGGACGGATGCAAGTTTGAAAACATGATGATGCAATGCACATGATGACATGACAAGATGCAACACGCAAGCGAATGACAAGGCAACAACAGCGAATAACTTGAAGACACCTGGCGGAACGGTCTCGGGGCGTTACATTGGATGTGAGTTTTCATGAACTATTATTGTTGACATTATCCTTGAGGTAAAAGGTTGGGAGGCAAAACTATAAGACCCTATCTTTCTCTGTGTCCGACTAAAACTTCATAACCATAAATATTGTGTGAGTGTTAGCAATTGTGAAAGACTAAATGATGGTTGAGTATGTGGACTTGCTGAAAAGCTCTTATATTGACTCTTTCTGATGTCATGATAAATTGCAATTGCTTCGATGACTGAGATTATAGTTTGTTGATTCTCAATGAAGTTTATGATTCATACTTGAAATTGTGAATGAATTGTTACTTTAGCATAAGAGATCATATGACAATTTATGTATATGTTGCTGTTCTAAGAATGATCATGATGCCCTCATGTCAATATTTTATTTTTATCGACACCTCTATCTCTAAACTTATGGACATATTTATCGATATCGGCTTTCACTTGAGGACAAGCGACGTCTAAGCTTGGGGGAGTTGATACGTCCATGTTGCATCATGATTTTATATCGATATTTATTCCATTATGGGCTGTTATTACACATTATGTCACAATACTTATGCATATTCTCTCTTATTTTACAAGGTTTACATGAAGAGGGGGAATGCCGGCAGCTGGAATTCTGGGCTGGAAAAGGAGCAAATATTAGAGACCTATTCTGCAAAACTCCAAAAGTCCTGAAACTTCACGGGAGCAAGTTTCAGAATATATAAAAAATATTGGGCGAAAGAAGTACCATAGGGGGGCCACCCACCATCCATGAGGGTGGGGGCGTGCCCTACCCCCTGGACACGCCCCCTGCCGCGTGGGCCCCATGGCAGCCCTCTGATGCCCATCTTCTACTATATGAGGTCTTTCGTCGAGGAAAAAAATCATAAGCTAGCTCAGGGGACGAAACTCCACCGCCATGAGGCGAAACCAATCTAGGGCTCCGGCGAAGCTGTTCTGCCGGGGAAACTTCCCTCCGGGAGGGGGAAATCATCACCAACGTCATCACCATCGATCCTCTCATCGGGAGGGGGTCAATCTCCATCAACATCTTCACCAGCACCATCTCATCTCAAACCCTAGTTCATCTCTTGTATCCTATATTTGTCCCAAAGCCTCAGATTGGTACTTGTGGGTTGCTAGTAGTGTTGATTACTATTTGTAGTTGATGCTAGTTGGTTTATTCAGTGGAAGATCATATGTTCAGATCCTTTATGCATATTAATACCCCTCTGATTATGAACATGAATATGATCTGTGAGTAGTTACGTTTGTTCCTAAGGACATGGGAGAAGTCTTGCTATAAGTAGTCATGTGAATTTGGTATTCGTTCGATATTTTGATGAGATGTATGTTGTCCTTCCTCTAGTGGTGTCATGAAAACGTCGACTACATGACACTTCACCATTGTTTGGGCCTAGGGGAAGGCATTGGGAAGTAATAAGTAGATGATGGGTTGCTAGAGTGACAGAAGCTTAAACCCTAGTTTATGAGTTGCTTCGTAAGGGGCTTTGGATCCATATGTTTCATGATGTGGTTAGGTTTACCTTAATACTTCTTTTGTAGTTGTGGATGCTTGCAATAGGGGTTAATCATAAGTGGGCTGCTTGTCCAAGGAAGGGCAGTACCCAAGCACCGGTTCACCCACATATCAAATTATCAAAGTACCGAACGCGAATCATATGAACATGATGAAAACTAGCTTGATGATAATTCCCATGTGTCCTCGGGAGCGCTTTCCTTTATATAATAGTTTGTCCAGGCTTTTCCTTTTCTACAAAAAGGATTGGGCCATCTTGCCGCACCTTATTTACTTTTATTACTTGTTACCCGTTACAAACTACCTTATCACAAAACTATCTGTTACCGATAATTTCAGTGCTTGCAGAGAATACCTTACTGACAACTGCTTATCATTTCCTTCTGCTCCTTGTTGGGTTCGACTCTTCCTTATAGAAAGGACTACGATAGATCCCCTATACTTGTGGGTCATAGTGACTAAGACGAAAGGGAAAACGAGTGTAACACCCATGATATGGGTATATCTCCCACGTGTTGAGGCACGACTTAGAGGCATAACCGCATTGTGGTTTTGTCGCAAGAAGGGTCATCTTAACACAATCCCATGTAATTTACAAGAAAGGGATAAAGAGAGTCGGCTTACAATCGCCACTTCACAAAATACTTAAATAATTCATACATCATCCAAAATACACTCATAGACCGATTACGGTAAAATCTAAATGAAAAGGAAGATAAACCCAAATGCTGGATCCCCGATCGTCCCAACTGGGCTCCACTACTGATCATTAGGAAATGACACATAGTAACGACCAAGGTCCTCGTCGAACTCCCACTTGAGTTCGGTAGCATCACCTGCACTGGTATTATCGGCAGCTGCAACTATTTTGGTAGTATCTGTGAGTCAAGAGGACTCAGCAATCTCAAAACCCGCGAGATCAAGACTATTTAAGCTTATGGGTAGGATAAGGTAATGAGGTGGAGTTGCAGCAAGCACTAAGAAAATATGGTGGCTAATGTACGCAAATAAGAGTAAGATGAGAAGCTACGCAACGTCCGTGAAGCTAGAAGTGATCAAGAAGTGATCCTGAAACTACTTACGTTCATGCATAACACAAACCGTGTTCACTTCCCGGACTTCACCGAAAAGAGACCATCATGGCTACACATGCGGTTGATTCTTTTTAATTAAGTCAAGTGTCAAGTTCTCTACAACCGGATATTAACAAATTCCCATCTACCACATAACTGCGGGCACGACTCTCAAAAGTTTATACCCTGCAGGGGTGTCCCAACTTAGCCCATCACAAGCTCTCACGATCAACAAAGGATATTCCTTCTCCCGGAATGACCCGATGAGTCTCGGAATCCCGGTTACAAGACATTTCAACAATGGTAAAACAAGACCAGCAAGACCACCCGATGTGCCGGCAAATCCCGATACGAGTCACACGTACCTCATTCTCAGGGCACACCAGATGGGACAAGCTATGAGTAAAACAGCAGGCTGCCCGTTTTGGACCAACACTCAGAGGAGCACTGGCCTGGGGGTTAAAATAAAGATGACCCTCGAATTTGCAACCCCAAGGGAAAGTTATAGGTTGTTAGGCAAATGTAAAACCAAGGATGGGCCTTGCTGGAGGAGTTTTATTCAAGGCGAACTGTCAAGGGGGTCCCATAACCCCAACCACGTAGAACGCAAAATCAAGAAAAATAATACTGGTATGACGGAAACTAAGGCGGCAAGAGTGGAACAAAACACCGAGCAAAAGGCCAAGCCTTCCACCCTTTGCCAAGTATATAGATGCATTAATTAAAATAAGAGATATTGTGATATCCCAACATATCCATGTTCCAACATGGAACAACCCGCAAGGCACCTACAACTAGCAACGCTATAAGAGGCGCTGAGCAAAAGCGGTAACTTAGCCAAACAACGGTTTGCTAGGAAGGTGGGTTAGAGGCTTGACATGGCAATATAGGAGGCATGATAAAAAAAGTGGTAGGTAGCACAACATTGCAATAGAACGAACAACTAGCAAGCAAAGATAGAACTGATATCGAAGGTCATGGTCATCTTGCCTGCAAAGTTCTCAGAGTTGTCGAAAGCTTGCTCCTCGTTAACGTACTCAATAGGTTCCTCGTTCACAAACTCGTCTCCCGGCTCTACCAAAAGCACAAACACAAGCAATGGAACAACAATCGATCACGATGCAATGCACAAGCAACATGATGCAAGACATGGCATGTAATGCAAGATATGATGTGCAATGCATATGGGTACTCCAGAAGGGAAAGGATGATCAAGGCATCAACTTGGCAAACCAAGCATGCCGCTAGAAAGAGTGAGTGATTTTGGTTGAAATCGACATAAGGATCACTGGAAACGGATGCATGGTTTGCAAATGACAAGCAAAACAAGAATGATGCAAATCTGCGATTAACAGCATCATAGCACATAGAATGCAAGAAGAAACTATGCTACGGCACTCCAACATACCAACAAAGCACATGGCCATAAATTATAGGTGAAGCTCTACAAATCATGAACACTAAGCTCCTACTAGAACTCAGTAGAACAAGCTCAAAATAGCATGGAAAAAATGCAAATGATAACAGATTCACAGACTTGGAGAAAATACTAAACATGTTAAAATAGTATCATATAGCAATGTTTAGAGCTAGCAAACAACATGCTACAGGAACATATCATGGCAAACAAGGAATGGCATGCTAGTACTCAAAGCATAGAACAAAACTCCCTTACTGAACTTTACGGAAAATGATGTGGCACCCATGCAAACATGGCAAATTATATGATCAGTTTCAGACTTGGAAGAAAAAAACAGAGCATGGCAGAAACAGATTCATGATAGCAACTTTGCAAGCTCAAACCACTCACCAAAAAGCATTTCATGGCATAACAAGGTAACCAACAGTAGTTAGACATGTTCAAGAAGCTAAGCGTGGCAAGAGAAAGTTCATAGGGTACATGTGTCACTAGCAACACACATGGAAAAACGGAATATCATGTTAACAATTTGCCAAGAACAATATTTAACAAAAGTAGAGCATGGTATTGACAAGCTAGAGTACTCAATAATTGCAACTAGTGGCATGAATGGATAGAGCAATACCACATCTTCAAAAAACTCTGGCTGAACTATCTCAAAATGTACATGGATCTCATGGTAGGAACAAGTTTACATAGCATCAAAATGTAATAGGAAAAGACTGCAAAATATTCTAAGTGTCTGAAAACAGCAACATCACATAGCCTACTTTGCATGCTTGTGATAGTCACCACACAGATCATAAAAATACAAGGCTTCCACCACTATAAAGATGGCATGATGGAGCTCATAAAACATGTAGACATGAAGCTCATAGGATGCACACACAAAATGCAACGAAAATGACAAATCATCAGGTTCTGTTAAATTCCAGCAGACAACATCATATAACACTTGTGCAACAAGGATTAGGGAATCAATATGGACAGTAACATGCATGCAAATGACACAAACATGAAGATCATCACGAGACAAATATTTTGATATATTGTGCATGCAAAACGGAGTTATGAGTATGGAGATATAGCATGATGAACAGGGGCACATGATGTTGAAAATCTCCAAGACTTGGAAGTTTTCATACCCTTCCGGATCTAGGGTTTTGGGCACGGATTACGAGGCTTGTCGGGAAACTCGCCGGATCTTTGCTGGAGTGGAGGAAGACAGCGGCCGGAGACGCGAGGCTCGCCGGAGTGGTGCGGAGCACCGGATCCGGGCCGGGGAAGGTGCAGGGCGAGGCTGGGCAGCGCGGTCGGCGCGTTGGTGGCGGTTGGCAGCGGTGTCGGCGCCGGCCGGCGACGGAGGGACAAGGCGGCGGCGCGGGGCTCCGGGCGGCGTTGCTGTCGGCGCGGTGGCGGTGGTTGGCGGCGGGGACGAGGAGCGGGAGGCGCGGGGCGATGCGGGCGATGATGGGCCGGGAGGGCCCATTCCGGGCTCTCCGGGCCACGGCGGCGGGGACGGCCAGGTGGACACATGGCACGCATGGATTGGTCCGGGCGGCGGCGGCGCGGGTGTCCGGTGGTGCGGACACGTCTGGTGGCGACGGAAGTGATGGATCTAGGGGTTTGTTCGTGAATTTCGAAGAGGGTCACATATTTATAGGTAGAGGGAGCTAGGAGAGTCCAAATGAGTTGCGGTTTTTGTCCACACGATCATGATCCAGCGACAGAGAGCATGGAGGGGATATAGATGGGTTAGTGGGCTGTTTTGGAGGGGTGTTGGTCTGTAACAAGAGAGAGGCTTATGAGGTTACCTGGTTAACCGTTGGGGCATCAAACAACCTTCAAATGGAACGAAATTTGACAGGCGGCCTACCGATGATATGCCAAGGCCACGCGACAAATATCGACCCATTCCGTTTTTCTCCTACTCACGAAACGAGATTAGAGGGGTGCAACGGGTGCATGTGGGAGTGTCGAATTGCGAAACGGACAACGGGGAAAATGACCGGATGCATGAGACGAACACGAATGCAAATGAGATTCACATGATGACATGAGACCAAATGCATGACATGAACAAAATGTGAAATGAAAGACAAAAACCCAACCACGAAGGAAATATCATATCACATAGCCGGAAATGGCAAGAGTTGGAGTTACAAATATGGAAAGTTACATCCGGGGTGTTACAACATTCCACCACTATAAGAGGATCTCGTCCCGAGATCTAGGACTGAAAGAACTCCGGATATTCGGAACGGAGGTGATCCTCGCGTTCCCAGGTGGCTTCACGGTTGGAATGGTGCGACCACTTCACCTTCAAGAATTTGATTGACTTGTTGCGAGTCTTGCGCTCGGTTTCTTCAAGAATAGCAACGGGATGCTCATGATAAGACAAATCTTCTTGGAGGTCAATCTCTTCAAAGTTGATAGTGCGCTCGGGGGTCTTGACGCACTTGTGAAGTTGTGATACGTGAAACACACCATGCACATTTGCGAAGTTGGACGGAAGCTCGAGTTGATAGGCGAGGTCACCTCTTTGGCCAATGATTTTGAAAGGTCCCACGTATCTCGGGGCAAGCTTCCCTTTGATACCGAAGCATCGAGTGCCTTTCATTGGAGAGACACGGAGGTAGATATGGTCTCCGATCTCGAAAGCCAAGTCACGATGCTTGCTATCATAGTAACTCTTTTGGCGCGATTGCTCAGCTTTGAGATTTTCACGGATGATTTTACACATTTCTTCAGCTTCTATGATCAAGTCGTTGCCAAGAAGTTGGCGTTCACCAGTCTCTGACCAATTGAGAGTACGACACTTTCTGCCATATAGAATTTCAAATAGGATCTTGCCCGAACTTGCTTGGAAGCTATTGTTGTAGGAGAACTCGACATAAGGGAGACAATCTTCCCACTTCATACCGAAAGAGATGACACAAGCCCTAAGCATTTCTTCGAGAATTTGATTGACTTGCTCGACTTGTCCACTTGTTTGAGGATAGAAAGCTGTGCTGAAGCGAATGTTGGTGCCCATGGCCTTCTGGAAGGAGTCCCAGAACTTAAAGTGAAAATGCTTTCGCGGTCTGAAGAGATCAATTGCAGAATATCATGCAAGGAGACAATTCTGGAGGTGTATAGCTCTGCCAACTGAGCTGTTGTGATAGATTCTTTGATTGGAAGGAAATGAGCCACTTTTGTAAGCTTGTTAATGACAACGAAAATAGCATCATTCCCATGCTTGGCCTTAGGAAATCCAGTAACGAAGTCCATTTTAATATGATCAAACTTCCATTGTGGAATAGCAAGAGGTTGGAGGAAACCAGCTGGTCGTTGGTGTTCTGCTTTCAACCTTCGACAAACATCACACTCATTCACGAATTGAGCAATCTCTCGCTTTATTTGAGTCCACCAATACGAACTGCCTAGATGAATAGAAAGGAGAGAACTGTGCGCTTCGTTCATTATGACCTTCCTTAGATCACCTTTAGGAACCACAATCCGGCCTCGAAGAATAAAATGTCTTTGTCATCAATGCGTTAGCACTTGTATTTGGGTAAGCCCTTATATCATGTTTCACCTTCTTCACCATGGTGTCAAGGAGTTGTGCCTCACGAATTTGGTCTTTCAAAGTTGGAGTGACTTGAAGGTTGGCAAGACACTACAAGAAATGTGTCAACTTGCGACCATCACTATTGGTCACTAAAAGGTCATTGTTTTTCATTTGCGACCTTTTTGCAACCAGAAATAGATGGTAAAAAGTTGGCGGTCGTAAACTAAAATTAGCGACCTTCTTTGTGATATGTAAAAGGTCGTTGGTTCCACGACCAAATTTTTGGTCACTAGCAACCTCCCCAGGCCACGTAGGGATCCAGCGTGGCAAGCTGACGTGGATAAGAATCAGCCCGGTCCGATTCGACGCTTTACATGGGCCAAGCCCAACAATTCAGCCTATTTGTGTTTTTCTGTCAATTTTTGGTTAGGTTCGTGGGCCAAGCCCAATATTGCAGCCTTTTTATTTTCAGGGTCGTGATCCTTTTTTGGACCATTTCTTTTTTAGTTCGCATCTATTTCTCAATTGGGCCTCGGCCTTTTTACAGTCCATTTCCTTAGTTTTAGTTTCGCGTGAATATTATTTGGAAAATCGCCTTTTTATATGCCAAATACTATTGGGTCCCACTTGTCAGGTTCTAATTAAAGATAGCCAATGTTTCAATTTCCACACAATTATTTCAGTCAAAACAGCAAACAAATGAGAATTATCAAACCAAATGCCAATTTCCGCTAATAGCACAATCTTTACATAATTCATTTCACCATTACATGTGATACTACTACAAATACACTCCAGACTTGTTCACTTTCAGGCTGGAGCTCTTTACATGAGAGGAAACACCATTTCTGGATATGTCCGTACAGGATGAACAAAGGCATCTAACAATTAACCAACAGAGTTAGAAACAAAATAAAAACAAATATAGAAAGCAGCTAGGGACTAAATCATGAAGCATCTCTACATGTAACATGTAACCATAATAACCACAAGGACTAGCTGTTGCACGAATACCAAAAGTTCCAGAAATGGCGCACGACACGAACGATTTAAGATAACAAGACATATGTTCTACACTAATTTTACACAAATCATTATCAATTACAATTTACAACAGACTTAAAACAAAACACCATAGCTTCTGCATCACATAGGGAATCAACACAATAGTATATGTCATGGCATCATGGCCCATCGACCAAAGAACAAAAGAAAATAATGGGATAGACCAAAGACTTATCTAGTCAGAGAGGATATCATTGATGCAGTTGCAGCATGGCTACCTCAAGACTATGAATGTTGTGCCATGGCCGGGGTTGACGCACTCTAGCAAGGTAAGCATCATGGCCTCATCGGGTCTGCGAGAATAAGAAAAGTATTAGCTATACTGCCTAGTAGGACTAGCTAGCATCCAGAGCATGCATTGACTGGACACATATTCCCATTAACAAAATGAAAAGAGTATCATCAGGATCATTACCTTCCCTCTTGTTGAAGTAGCAATGTCGTTCTTTCTGCTCCATGGCTAGCCTAAACAAAACAGCCTTGAAAAATAGAAAGAAGTCTCAGGTTTATCAACCACAGCAAAACAGCAGTGTGACCTGAAGAAGAATAGAAAGAGGTCTCAGGTTTATCAAGCACAACAAAACAGTAGTGTGACCATTAGTCATAGAACTGAATATAAAACAAAAGAGGTCTCAGGTTTAGACTGAAAAGGAAAAGCTAGTTATGCATGATGTCTCAGGTTTAAACAAAAGATCAAGACCACAATTTTAACAAGAGATGTGTAGTCAGTCCAATTGAACAAGATCTGGACAGTAGCATTATGAGTACTTAAGTGGAGATGTAGCAGGCAATCAAATGAAGCAAGTTAACTATTTGCATGGCATTCACCATAGTAGATAGTACTAACCCCAGTACACATGTATGCAGAAATGATTTGCTCAAACAATGGCTAACTGAATTCACAATGAAGGAAATTTGGACTCGAGCTTAGTCAGTCCAGCATAATCCATGCTACCCAACCACCTCCATTTATACAGTTGTTATTCTTTATCTTATCAGCCATGCCTATGCAGGAACTGAAAACCAGAACACATGTCTGCAGAAGTGAAAATTGCTGAAACAATGGCTAAATAAGAGATGCTACTCATCAGCAGAACTTGTTGGTCGTGTACGTTGTCATAGTAAAGCAGAAGCCTCTTGAACTCGAAGGCCTATAAAATAAAATGGATAAGTCAGATTGATTACTGTAGGTGCAACACATTTTCTGGAAGAGGCATAAGCATGACATGAAATAGATGTAGTATCATCACTACATGAAAGGAGCATTATACTTGGAAGGAAAAAACAACATTCTATCACCAAACAAACACTACCTGACAGGAAACTATGCATTTCGTCCTTGTATCCATTAGTAGCAGGTATTCAGCATCCTGTTTTTATCTGTCTAAAAATCAGCATGGCAACTTTGTACATGACTCAATCTTTGAGCATGGCAAAAATTATCCTAACTCTATGATGGTACCACATAAACTTGTATATGGCCGTCGATAGTGAAACTCCAATCACAAAATCAGCTATGCGTCTACTGCGTCAAGGCATGACATCGCAAAAAAATTCAGAAGATGGACCAAACAAATATAAATGAAGGTTCAGCAATAGGCTACCTGTAGAGAAATGAATCCAACAGCGGGGTCTTATGCTGTGCGTCACCATGGTGATCTAGCTCGAGCAGAGGCTGTGGCGTTGCCACGGCGAGATCCCTGTTTGGGCTTGCATGAGCAAATCAGGGCACGCCTCCGTCACACCATCAGCCTCTACCTACAGTAAGTGTTTGTAGTGTGAGGCCATGGATGCATTTGTCTGAATTTGTGTGTGACTGTTGCTCATTACATGCTGTGGTGGCAAGCAACAGTTACTACCATTTGCAGATCAAAAAGGACCACTCTCTATATATGCAACAATTATATGCTAGAATATTAGCCATGCAAACATATTCATTCATTCCCCTCGAGCCCCTCAAGCTGCACCTCAAGCTCTATCAGCAGGTATTAATACTTAAATCTATAGATTTACCATCCCTTTCTCAGTTATAGCATATAATAGAAATCCAGCAACATAAATAAGCACATATCATTTTTTTATGATAGCCATTGGGCTTCACAAGTATATGAAAGAAACAAACATTTTTCAGTTAACATACAACAGAAACATTTCGACAACAGGAGTGGGCACAGATCAGTTTCCTTTTTCATGTTTTGAATGGTCATACGGAATCAGAGGCATCCTCTTGCCTGTCTATCAGGAGCCTAGGAACCATATCACTGCAGCTAAACATCACAAATACAGTGCCCCTAGGCGAAATTCAGAATTCCTCAACACCAATACTATACCCACCCAGCCTTCCTCTCACACAAATTCAGAATTCCTCTCAGGCAGCACATGCGTAGCGCAAGGGAGATGTGGGAAATTAGCACGTAATTTCTGTAGCAACATGGCTAATAGAGAGAGAAGAGGGGAATGAATGAATATTAATACCTGCTGATAGAGCTTGAGGTGCAGCTTGAGGGGCTCGACGTAGTCCTCGAAGCCGAGCGTGCCCATGGACCAGATCAGGTCGTCTCCGTTGATGGTCTTGCGCTTCTCCTTCACGCACTTGTCGCTGGCCCTGCGGCGCCCGGGATCACACACGAGTGTGCTCGTACCAGAGCGGCTCACCATGTCCCCGCGCTTGTTCTTGAGGGCGCAGGTGACGCGGGCCCACCGGATGGCCACCAGGCGCAACCCTCCGCCGCCTCCCCCCTCGCCGGCCTCCGCGTCCTCGCCCTCGTCATCCTCCGCAGGCGCGAGGAGGGCGCACCCGGCCCCCGCAGCGACAACCCGCAGGAACAGCACGCGGCGAGGTGATGAGAAGAAGTCGGCGGTGTCGCCCCATGGCGCGCCACTCGTGTTGCTCCTATGGATGCGCGGTGGCGAAGATGGGCGGCAAAGGTAGGGGAGAGGGATGGGAGGGAGGGTGCACACCGGCGCGAGCGGAGAGGGAGGCTATGAGCGGAGAGGGAGGCGGATCTCGATCTGGAGCAGCGGTGGGAGGCGGCTGCAAGGGATAGCGCTAGGGTTCGTGTGCGGGGCTGTGGGCCGGGCTTCGTGGGGTGAGAGGGTGTGTGATTTTCTGTTTTAGACAAAGAGGGGAGTGAGGGAGAAAGGGGTATCATCGGATCCGGGAGCACTTTACGGCATTGGAGACGCGATCCGCGTGACAATCCCATGGACCAATCAAAATTCAATACACGTTAAGACCATTTAAATTGATCGTAATCGATTAAAAATAAGGTGTTGAATCATATAAACAGTTTTATGATATGAGAAATTCAAAAAAAAATAAAAAAAATTCTCATTATGTCAGCAAATCTGACCTAGTTTTTAGGAAAACTAACAAACTTGGAATTGGAATAAGGCAAATATCTTTAAAAAGTGTTATGAGAAATGAGTTTTTAGAAAAAAAAACCATTTTCTATTTTCGGAGTGAAAAAAATCTTTTTTAGAGAAGAATCTACCAAATATTTGTTTCAAAATGGCATGACACCATTTTTCAAAACTATAATACATCATTTTATGTACAGTTGACCAAATCTTAACATATAAAATGTTTTCGATCCACCTCTCATCAAAAAGACGAGTTATGTTTCCAAAAGGAATCTACCTGGCCATTATTTTGTTTTTCTTCTATCTTTTCACATAAAAAAAAAGATGATCTCATATTGTGCACAAGGGTGCATCTTGGAATTCCAAGCAATGTTGCCTAAGGGAGTTTTTATTTTCTTTGCACAGAAAATTCATTTTCCATTTTTGAGTGCCCGAGATGAGTTTTTTTTGTGAAGGGCCTACCATATATTTGTTGCAAAACTGGACCAAATCAATTTTCTAAAATACTAGGCCATATTTAATTCGCAATTGATCAAATGGTTGGGTTTCAAAATATTTGATCCATCTCTGGTGAAAAAGACAAATTTCTACCGATTCAATAGTAAGCGGGTCAAATTTGAACTGTAGCTACCTCATAGTTTGCTCTTTATTTTTTCTAAAAATCATTTATAGGTATATAAGTATCTATTTAATCAGAGAAACATCAAAAGTTTTTCAAGATTCAACCACTAGCTAGTAACGGTCAAGCCCGCCGTTTTGACTGCATTTTCAAACGGGCATAAAAAATTCAAAAAAATAAAAAATTGGAAAACCCTCGCATTGTGTCATTATATGTGACCAAGTTTTCGGGAAAAAAAATAAACTTGTAATACTGCAATTATTTTAAAAAAGTGTTCTCAGAAATTAGCTACCATGCGTGAAGATTCCTCGGTTTCAAGCCAAATAATCAATCTTATGGCCACATTCATGGCATAGTTTGTTCAAATGATCTCATATTGTGCACAAGGGTGCATCTTGGAATTTCAAACAATGTTGCTTAAGAGAGTTTTCATTTTCTTTGCACGGAAAATTCATTTTCCATTTTTTGAGTGCCCGGAATGAGTTTTTTTGTGAAGGACCTACCATATATTTGTTGCAAAATAGGACCAAACAATTTTCTAAAATACTAGGCCATATTTAATTCACAATTTACCAAATGGTTGGGTGTTAAAATCTTTGATACACCTCTGGTGAAAAAGACAAATTTCTGCCGATTCAATAGGAAGCGGGTCAAATTTGAACTGCAGTTGCCTCATAGTTTGCTCTTTATTTTTTCCAAAAATAATTTATAGGTACATAAGTATCTATTTAGTCAGAGAAACATCAAAAGTTTGCAAGATTAAACCACTAGCTAGGAACGGTCAAGCCTGCCGTTTTGACCGGATTTTGAAATGGGCATAAAAAATTCAAAAAAATCAAAAAATTGGAAAACCTTCGCATTGTGTTATTATATGTGACCAAGTTTTCAGAAAAAATAATAAACTTCTAATACGGCAATTATTTTTAAAAAGTGTTCTCAGAAATGAGCTATCGTGCATGAAGATTCCTGGCTTTCAAGCCAAATGATCAATCTTATGGCCACATTCATGGCATAGTTTGTTCAAATGATCTCATATTATGCAAAAGGGTACATCTTCGAATTCCAAACAATGTTGCCTAAGGGAGTTTTCATTTTCTTTGCATGCAAAATTCATTTTGCATTTTTTGAGTGCCCGAAATGAGTATTTTTTTGAAGGACCTACCATATATTTGTTGCAAAATTGGACCAAATCAATTTTCTAAAATACTAGGCCATATTTAATTCACAAATGACCAAATGGTTTGGTGTCAAAAGCTTTGATCCACCTCTGATGAAAAAGACAAATTTTCACCGATTCAATAGGAAGCGGGTCAAATTTGAACTACAGCTGCCTCATAGTTTGCTCTTTATTTTTTCCAAAAAACATTTATACGTACATAAGTATCTATTTAATCAGATAAACATCAAAAGTTTTCCAAGATTCAACAACTAGCTAGGAACGGTCAAGCCCGTCATTTTAACCACATATTGAAACGGGCAAAAAATTTCAAAAAAATAAAAACTTTGGAAAACCTTCGCATTGTGTCATTATATGTGACCAAGTTTTCAGGAAAAAAAATAAATTTTAATACGGCAATTATTTTAAAAAAGTGTTCTCATAAATGAGCTATCATGCGGGAAGATTCATGGCTTTCAAGCGAAATAATCAATCTTATGGTCACATTCATGGCATAGTTTGTTCAAATGATCTCATATTATGCAAATGGGTGCATCTTCGAATTCCAAACGATGTTGCCTAAGGGAGTTTTCATTTTCTTTGCACGGAAAATTCATTTTGCATTTTTTGAGTGCCCGAAATGAGTTTTTTTTGTGAAGGACCTACCATATATTTGTTTCCAAATTGGACCAAATCAATTTTATAAAATACCAGGCCATATTTAATGCACAATTGACCAAATGGTTGGGTGTTAAAAGCTTTGATCCACCTCTAGTGAAAAAGATAAATTTCCATCGATTCAGCAGGAAGCTGGTCAAATTAGAACTGTAGTTGCCTCATAGTTTGCTATTTATTTTTCCCAAAAAAAATTTCTAGGTACATAAGTATCTACTTAATAAAGAAACATCAAAAGTTTTTCAAGATTCAACCACTAGCTAGCAACGGTCAAGCCCGCCATTTTGACTACATTTTGAAACGAGCATAAAAAATTCAAAAAAATCAAAAAATTGGAAAACCTTCGTATTGTGTCATTATATGTGACAAAGTTTCGAGGAAAAATAATAAATTGTAATACGGCAATTATTTTAAAAAAGTGTTCTCAGAAATGAGCTATCATGCGTGAAGATTAATGGCTTTCAAGCCAAATGAATAATCTTATGGCCACATTCATGGCATAGTTTGTTCAAATGATCTCATATTGTGCACAAGGGTGCATCTTGGAATTCCAAACAATGTTGCCTAAGGGACTTTTTCTTTGCACGGAAAATTCATTTTCCATTTTCCAAGTGCCCGAAATGAATTTTTTTTGTGAAGGACCTACCATATATTTGTTGCAAAATTGGACCAAATCAATTTTTCTAAAATACTAGGCCATATTTAATGCACAATTGACAAAAATGGTTGGGTGTCAAAAGTTTTGATCCACCTCTGGTGAAAAAGACAAATTCCCGCCGATTCAGTAGGAAATGGGTCAAATTTGAACTGTAACTGCCTTATAGTTTGCTCTTTATTTTTTCAAAAAATCATTTCTCGTTATATAAGTATCTATTTAAGTAGAAATACATGGTTTGGTGGCGATAGGTCGAGGTTTGGATAGTGGCCTAGGGCCCCAACTCCAAAGCGCGTAAACTCACATGCCCGCCGCGTGGTCACTGCGTGACTGTGGCGTTGTCATGTGTTCTGGGCGGCCTAGGCATGTCTAGTGGGTTGGGAACTCCCCAGGTAGATTCTAGGAAGAAAATGACAGTAGAAGAATCTCAGGAGGAGACCGAACTATGCTCAAACATGAATTAGTTGCCAAGTGTTTGATTAGCGGTACGGGGAACGAACATGGCCAATGGGCTTGAGTTTTGGCTGAGGATGATCAGCTACTAGGGAGACTGTCTTGGCAAATTTTGAGCTCAAATGGAGTAGCTTAAATGGCACTTGCTTTGTAAAGTACCACATCAGGCAAAAATATGGATGTTGAAGCTGGGCTCAAATGGGTAAATGGATTGAGATGAAATTTGGAGGAGGGTGATAATTTGGGAATATGAAGGGATTGTAAAAATTTCACTCCATTTGGATATATAAAAATGGTACTTCCTTCACTCTGCTCTCCATTGAACAGAAAATTGGAAAAAATATTGAGGGCAATTGGTTAAATTAAATGAGCTAAAATTTGGCGTAGTGAGTTTGTATGGGCAGGGTCATGTCCTGGTAAATTGGCTACAATTATAAAGCAATATAAAATATAGTTGCTTCACAACCTAAAAATATTACTATAAACAAAGATTGGATGGTGAGCTATCATGGTTTGTTAGATGGAGCTAAAACTTTCTAGAGAGATATGATATGGGCATATAGTATATGTGGCAAGAATTCAACTCATTATAATATGCATAGCTAGTTCTTCCTTCACAAAGCTTCTAACTGAATGAAAACTTTGGAAATTTGCCGAGGAACATTTACTAGGCAAATGGAGCTAAAATTTGTCACAAGGTAATGATTTGGATAGGAAAGAGTGCCCAAAAATTTTGAGGTCAATCAAGTATATGTAAATAGCACTTCCTTCACAAAGTGTTGTTCTGAACAGAATAGGAAAATGAATATTGTTGAATTACATCTGAACTAGGTGAGGAAGGTTTTTTTACATATTTGACGAAGATATGATCCAAAGAATTTATGAGAATTTTTTGGGAATTTTGGGAAAAACAAAAATATAGGTTGCTTCACAACCTAGGGCAAAAATTGACACATGGACCTGATAGATACGCAAAACTGATGAGGTGGCGCCTAGTCATAGCAATAAGTACCAATGCATCCATGTTCACAACCTCATGACCATTTATATTGGTCATAATCAGGTAGAAATAAGGTCATTGACCACTCTTTTCTGCTTTATGACCATTTGGTGTAAGGCAATTTCAGGGTTCGAGCCCTTCCAAGCGAAATGGCCATGGATTTACGACCAATTCAGCTGGGGTGACTAAGAGAATGTCACTAGTTGACATATTTCTTGTAGTGAGAAAACCTTGAGGAACAACTTGGAGATTGAGCTTGCGGAAAGCTTCACAAAGATCCGGTTGAAATGGCTTGAGGATTAAGCTGTTGCAATAAGCATTTTTACTCAAAGCATCTGCAATCACATTGGCCTTGCCTGGAGTATATTCTATACTCGGATTGTACTCTTGAATCATGTCAACCCAACGAGTTTTCCTGAGGTTGAGGTTAGGTTGAGTGAATATATACTTGAGGCTCTTGTGATTGGTGAAAATGTCCACTTGCCTTCCCAATAAGAGATGTCTCCATGTTATTAATGCATGGACAACTGTCGCCAACTCAAGATCGTGAGTGGGGTAGTTCCTTTCGTTGGGCTTCAACTGACGAGAGGTATAAGCCACAACTTTCTTCTCTTGCATTAACACAGCGCAGAGACCTTGCAAAGAGGCATCACAGAAAACTTCGAATGGCTTGGATTCATCAGGAGGAGTTAAGACAGGAGCTGAGACAAGCTTCTCTTTTAGAGTGTTGAAAGCAACGTCACACTCAGGAGGTCAGACATACTTGACATGCTTCCGGAGGAGGTTGGAAAGAGGCTTTGCAATCTTATAGAAATTCTCAACGAATCTTCGGCAATAGCTTGCAAGACCAAGGAAACAGCGGAGCTGCTTGACAATCTAAGGAGGCTCCCAATTCACAATTGCAGAAACCTTCTCCAGATTAACAACAATGCCTTTGGCGGAGATGATATGACCAAGGTAAAGAACTTCATCAAGCCAAAACTCACATTTGTAAAACATCGCATAGAATTGATACTCTCTGAGCTTGTCGAGACCAATCGCAAATGCTTGGCATGATCCTTCTTATTCTTGCAGAAGACCAAGATATCATCGAGATACACCAGGACAAATTCATTTGTGTAGGGGTTGAAGATGAAGTTCATCATGCGAGAGAACATTGGAGGAGCATTAACAAGACCGAAAGACATGACGGTATATTCATAAGAACAAAAGCTTGTTCTGAATATTGTCTTGGGAATATCTTGTTCACGAATGTGAATCTGATGATAACCCATACCGAGGTCAAGCTTGGAGAATACTTTAGCACCTTTAAGTTGCTCGAATAGCTCATTGACGTTGGGAAGATGATACTTGTTCTTGATAGTCTTCTTGTTCAATGGACGGTAATAGACGCAAAGTCGGTCCGTGCCATCCTTCTTCTGGACAAAAAGAACACCACAACCCCACGGAGATGAACTCGGTCTGATCAAACCCAACCGCTCTTGTTCATCGAGTTGTTTCTTCAATTCCTTCAACTCATTTGGTCCAAGCTTGTATGGATGCTTGCAAATGGGTTCAGTACCAGGCTCAAGATCGATAACGAATTCAACTGGCCGGTGAGGAGGCATTCCCGAAAGCTCTTCTGGAAAGATGTCTTGGTACTCAGAAACGACTGGAATATGAGAAATTGCATCTAACTCGCCCTTCTTGATGTAGGGTGGAACCCTATATGGTCGATCATTCACGAAAGGAGTGGATCCCGCGAAGAACACGAGGGAAAACACAAGGGGAAATCACAAAGGGGCACAGAAATAAACACTCAAACCAACAAGATTAAGTCACACATGTGCTAGATACTCATAACACGAGAGAAGATACAAGATCCAAAGTCAACAAGGGGCGATACAAATGGTAACCGGTCTTCTCCAAAGGATGTTTTGATGGTCTTGTCCGTGAGGAGGTCTTGAATCCAAGTGGATCTTCTCCGAAGAGGTACCTGTCCCTCACGATGGAGTAGATCCGGATGGATGAGCGAAGCTCTATCTCACAAATGAGCTAACACAACAATAACCCTAAAATGTAGGTAGGAGGAGAGTATATATAAGTCTAGGGGGCGAAAGGGTACATTGGCCTCGGCCCTTTACTGTGCGCAGACAGACGGGGCTGGACGTCCGGGCGTCGGGCCGGATGTCCAGGCCTTTGGGAGGAGCCGGATGTCCGGGGCTGGGGCCGGATGTCCAGGCTGACGGGGCTTCTCTCCTGTCATCTATTTGCAGCTTTTTCGGATATCCGGACATTGGGGATGGATTTTCGGGCCGGGCCGGATGTCCAGGATGGGGCCGGATGTCTGGGTCCTGTAGATGCTCGGCGGTTGGAATGCTTCTTTAGATGATTTCTCTAGCGGCTGGATGTCCGGGCTCGGTGCGGGATGTCCGGGCCCTGGAGCTGTCTTCTTCTCCTTTCGGCGTTCCTCTTCATCCATGGACTTGACGGCTTGTCCGTCTTCACGTGCCTCTTCGGGAGGGTCCTCTTGGTACCTAATCATGCACAACATTTCAGACTTAGGTAGTAGCCATGTCTCGAGAGGATCATATGTAATATCACTAAGGACAGAAGTCACCTCGGTCTCGAGAGCTCTAGCTCTAGCTCGAGTCATAGGTTCTCTTGGCACTTCGTGAGATGATGGTAGGTCCATGGGGATGACCGTAGGATGCTCCGCATCATCTCCCCTCCCTAGGGGAAGATCCGACCTCGTATTGAAATCCTCATCACCATGGTAGGGCGAGAGATCTTTGACATTAAAGATGTCGCTCACGGAGTACTTGTCGCTGGAATGTCGATCTTGTAGGCATTGTTGTTGTAGCGTTCAAGCACCTTGAAGGGTCCATCCGCTCGTGGACAAAGTTTGGACTTACGTTTGTTGGGGAAGCAGTCCTTGCGAAGGTGTAGCCACACAAGATCTCCAATGTTGAACACCAAGGGGTGCTTGTTGATGTTGAGCTTGGTCGCAAGTCATTGTACTTGGCGCTCGATGGTGTGCCTTGTATCTTCATGCACCTTCTTTAGATGGTTCACACCTGCACTTGCATCCATATTAATGCTCTCTTGTAGTGGTAGAGGAAGAATGTCCAAAGGGGACAATGGGTTGAATCCGTAGACGACCTCAAAGGGGGACTTGCCGGTAGTTGAGTGTCTTGAGCGGTTGTAGGCGAACTCGGCGATAGGTAGACACTCCTCCCACTCCTTGATGTTATTCTTAATTAGCATGCGAAGTAGAGTGGAGAGCGTGCGGTTGGTCACCTCCGTTTGGCCGTCGGTTGGAGGATGCTAAGCCATGGAGAAGAGTAGCTTGATTACGAGCTTGGCGCATAGGGTCTTCCAAAAGTAACTAAAGAACTTGACGTTGCGGTTCGAGACAATCGTCTTTGGCGCTCCATGTAGCCATAAGATTTCCTACAAAAGATATTGGCAACATGTGAAGCATCGTCTATTCTGTTGCAAGGAATGAAATGTGCCATCTTAGAGAATCGGTCCACAACAACAAATATCGAATCCTTTTCATTTCTAGTTCTAGGCAATCCAAGTATAAGATCCATGCTAATATCTTCCCATGATTGATATGGAATTGGGAGAGGCATGTAAAGGCCATGGGATTGAGCTTTAGACTTAGCTTTGCGACATGTAGAGCATCGGTTGGTGAAGCAGTTGACTTCGCGAAACATCTTGGGCCAATAATAGTTCTTGGAGAGCGTAGCAAAAGTCTTGTCACGTCCAAAATGTCCCATTAGTCCTCCTCCATGAGATTCCTGCAAAAACAACAAACGAAGATAAGACTCGAGGATGCAAAGTTTGTTAGCTGTCATAAGATATCCATCTTTCATGTAATAGCATTCCCAAGATGTATGCGTCAAACACTTGGCATATGGAATAGCAAAAGTAGGATCATGTGCATACAAGTCTTTTATGTGCTCAAAGCCAATGAAATCCAATTCAAGTTGAGTAACAAGCATGCATATGCGGGAAAGAGCGTCCACCACAACATTTTCCTTACCTTTGATGTACTTGATGACATAAGGAAAAGACTCAATGAATTCACTCCATTTAGCATGTCGCTTGTTCAACTTGGTTTGACCCTTAAGGTATTTAAGCGTTTCATGATCGGTATGAATGATAAATTCAAGAGGGCGAAGATAATGTTCCCATTCATGCAAAACTCGCACTAAAGCATATAACTCTTTGTCATACACTACAAAAAAATACACTTCCGTGATGAGACGTGTTTATCACAGTAGGTCGCTTTTTTGTCATGCATGTACATCCATGACAAATTTATAACAGAATCAAGATAGTCATACCTGTGCCGTCGTAGAAGTGTTCCATGACATTACCAAAATTATCATCACGGAAGTGTCCACTTTCATGACGATAAATCGCGCATCACAGAGGCGCTTTCGTCAAGGGTGACCGACATGTGGCATCCACCGTAACGGAACGCCGTTAAGCTATCGGGTCGGGTTTTGGATCCGATAATCCGTTAACAACCCCTAACAATGGGGATTTTCCACGTGTAAAATCATCATTGGCTGGAGGAAACACGTGTCGGCTCATCGTTGGGACAGATGTCAACCACTCATTGGACGGAAGACGCCTATGATACGTCGACACGTGGCACTGATGAGGGACAAATTAGCGAGATGCTAATTTGTGCGTGTAGATGGCCCGATCTTTCACGGCGATGCTTGATCAACAGTTCGTCTGCCTGTTCCTCCTCGCAACCTTCAAGATAATTTTCACCCGCGTACGAAAATACACGAATAAAAATAATGACCCCCTTGGATCAGCACGTAGGCGAAGATGTGATGATCAACCCTCCGTCGCTAGTAAATTTCCACGATGGGAAAATCACAGATAATGCACAAGATATGGCCGCCCGTAACTCGGACGTTTTTCTGTATATCTCATACTCAAAAGAAAACTCAAAAACTGATCCCCTATACACGGCCATAGCCTGGCATTTAAATAGTCGACTCACGTCCGTGCCAACAAGAAAAAATAACTAACACAAATATCTTCCTAAACAAGTCGTGCAAGACTTGAACTACTTTGAAGGAATCAAAATCTTAACAAACTAGGCAAATCATGATTACTACTCTATCTAAGAAACCTTCCTAATAAAATATTCTAGTTGACAATCTTGTACGTATGCATGCACTTTTGAGATTGCATACAAATGCCTTGTTCCACGGCAATCAAAATTGCACCGATCCTGATCCATTCTGGTGGAGTTCTAAACGTGGGTTGCACCTCTTCTGGTTCTGGCTCCTTACTCGTCATCGGTTGAATAATGTTGTTGTGAACCCCTAACACTTGTACATATTTATTTTCATCTTTTATTTTTGGACCACATAATACTCGCAACTTTCCGTCTGTTCCACGGTGAATATTATGTTGCATCGCACTGGGTCTGCTCTGACAAGGTATATTATAGTTCTTTGTACCATAGTTTGAGCGAGTAATTAAATTACCACTCATCTCTTTCATTGAATTACCGTGTGTCACCATGGTCATATCATCCTCTCGCCCTTGAAGTGAAACCGTCCCTGGTTTCGTGTCAATTTTGTGCACCCCCTTCTCCGTAATTTGTAGCTCTATCTTGATTTCCTTCTCTGCCATTGGTTTCAACATGTGTCGCCTTCCATCATGCATAAATGTGTAAGTGTTGGATTTCCCTGCGTGTACAGCATCATGATCATACTGCCATGGTCTTCCTAATAGTAAATGACATGCATCCATCGGCAATACATCACAGTCCACCTTCTCAATGTAATCTCCAACCGCAAATGCTACGCGTACCTTGTGTGTGATTTTTAATTTACCAGAATTGTACAACCACTCCACGTGGTGCGGCCGTGGGTGCCGCCACATGGACATACCCAAAGCTTCCACTAGATCTCTGCTAATGGCGTTATTAAAGTTGCCACCATCAATTATCATCTTGCAAGCACGAAAGTTGATCTTACACTGTGTTTTAAAAACACTCCATCGCTGCTGTTTAGAATCATCATCCTCCTGCACCTTCTTCACTAAGAGATTTAGACCCTTCATCGGTGCATCAACTTCTTCTTTTATTTCTTCTACCTCTTCTCTTCTTTTTCGCAAACGATCTTTTCAATCAGCATCGAACACATCCATTGGCATGGGAATAAAACAAATTTGTTTGCCCTTTCGTGATAAAGAATAACTATTTTTCTTCACATCCCGAACAGCCCCAACACGCTTGCACCATGGGTCCCCAAGTAGCAAATGGCACGACACCATGGACACAGGACAAACATGAAAAAATTCCGCACAACAATATTTTCCCAGATCAAAAATTAGCAAAATCTGATGCGTAATTTTGATTTCACCTTTGAACCACTTCAGCGTGTACGGTCATTCAAGAGGCGCCATCTTCAGCCCCAATTTTTCCACCACCTCGATGCTCACCATATTGACTGCGGTACTCTCATTGATTGTCAGATTGACACGTCGTTCGTTCACGACGCAACGAGTGTGAAAAAGAGTGACCTCGCCAATGCCTTCCTCCTCCATCAATATGTTCCTGCTCAACATGTTGATACTTGAGTCCGTAGACGATATTACAATCTGAGTCACCGTGACTAAACTTTGCTCTGAATACCACTTGATGAGGGACAAATTAGCGAGATGCTAATTTGTGCGTGTAGATGGCCCGATCTTTCACGGCGATGCTTGATCAACAGTTCGTCCCCCTGTTCCTCCTCGCAACCTTTAAGATAATTTTCACCCGCGTACGAAAATACACGAATAAAAATAATGACCCTCTTGGATCAGCACGTAGGTGTCGATGTGATGATCAACCCTCCGTCGCTAGTAAATTTCCATGATGGGAAAATCATAGATAATACACAAGATATGGCCGCCCGTAACTCGGACGTTTTTCTGTATATCTCATACTTAAAAGAAAACTCAAAAACTGATCCCCTATACACGGCCGTAGCCTGGCATTTAAATAGGCGACTCACGTCCGTGCCAACAAGAAAAAAGAACTAACACAAATATCTTCCTAAACAAGTCGTGCAAGACTTGAACTACTTTGAAGGAATCAAAATCTTAACAAACTAGGCAAATCATGATTACTACTCTATCTAAGAAACCTTCCTAATAAAATATTCTAGTTGACAATCTTGTACGTATGCATGCACTTTTGAGATTGCATGCAAACGCCTTGTTCCACGGCAATCAAAATTGCACCGATCCTGATCCATTCTGGTGGAGTTCTAAACGTGGGTTGCACCTCTTCTGGTTCTGGCTCCTTGCTCATCATCGGTTGAATAATGTTGTTGTGAACCCCTAGCACTTGTACATATTTATTTTCATTTCTTATTTTTGGACCACATAATACTCGCAACTTTCCGTTCGTTCCACGGTGAATATTATGTTGCATCGCACTGGGTCTGCTCTGACAAGGTATATTATAGTTCTTTGTACCATAGTTTGAGCGAGTAATTAAATTACCACTCATCTCTTTCATTGAATTACCGTGTGTCACCATGGTCATATCAGGCACGACCCAAAAGAGGCCCATTCCTGTGAAAAGGCCGACCCATTTGACTTGGTCAAAAGCTGGCGGGCCGACCCATGTAAAGCCTGTTAACGGCATGTTCAAATATAGCCCATTTACAGCCCGCTAACCCAAGGCCCGTTACGCCCTATCCGAATTAGGCCTAGTAGCGTCATCTGGGCCATCCAATATGATTCCAGCATGTTTTCACTTCTGGCCCATGTATGGCCCATGACGTATTTCGTCCCATATGAGGCCATATGTAACTCTTGGCCTACTAATGGCCCGTGGTGAAACTGGCCCGTAATGAACAGTGTATCACTTTACACCCATTAACGGCCCGTGGTGAAACTGGCCCGTAATGAACAGTGTATCACTTTATACCCATTAATGGCCCGTTATTCCGTTGGGCCGTTTCCAGCCCATGTTATCTTTCGGCCTTCTCAGAGCCCATTTATTCTTGGGCTCATTTCCAGCATTCGTTTACTTATGGCCTGTTACTGTCATTTTCTGCTTGTGGGACAAATTCATCCCATGGTTACAGTCGGCCCGTTTGTGGTCTGTTAATACGTTGGGCCGATTTCATAGCGTCATCAAATACGGCCTATTAACGATGGCCCGTTATGGTCGGCCCATGAACGGACGATTCCAACTCTAGCCCGTTTACGGCCATAATGCGGTCTGTTTGGCCCATGTTTGGCCAACCGATTATACGGCCCGTATAAGGCCCATTGATAATACGGCCCGCAGAAGGCCCATTGTTTCTACGGCCCGTAGAAGGCCCATTGTTTCTATGGCCCGTAGAAGGCCCACTGTTTCTACGGCCAGTAGGAGGCCTAGTGTCACTACAGTAAATATTAGCCCATGGTTATTGTGGCCTAGTTTTAAAAAATTGGTTATTGCAGCCACTAGCTAACCGCGGAAAAAGAACTGCAATGACTACAAGCAAACAAATAAACAAGACAACAAGGAAATAAATAAGCAAGCAACTAACGATAGGCTATCACGGCTATTACACATAATACATCCACTGGGCATCAAAGTTCGCCACCAGTGCAAATATAGGGAACAAAGCAGCATATCATATACACTGGTTGTCAAAGTTGGCGACCAGCGCAAATAAACGCCGCAGCAAAACAAATCCAGAACTAAAACCACTTCAGAAGATCTCAAGAAACAATATCCTGGGTACTCATAATGCTGGCAAGATGCTTAGCAAGCTTATTAACTTTCTCTTGTTTGGCGCTTAAATCCTCGAGCGCTTGCTGTTGCACCAGAAAATATGCATCTGAATTCTGCAGGGACTTCCTCAGTCCTTCAGCTTCCTGTCGCAGCACATCTGATCGATGTCTTTGAACTTGAAGTTGAGACTCAAGAAGACAAACTGATTCAGGCAGCGAGTTCGAAGGGCTTGTGCCAGTAGTAGTGGCCAGTAACTCGAACACTACATCAAGACAGGACTTTTGGGTTCCCTCACTGTCGTCTAGATAGTTTTTATCAGCTTTCTTGGAGACCAACAGGGATGTCTCACTATCTTGAACCTTATCTGCATTACTTCCTTTACCATTGGATAACACGGTACCGTTCTCCAATATTTTGTCCGCATTCTAAAAGAGAAACAAGCAGACACATCACATGTTTACCATGTTGTATATGAAACTCATTTTGGTAAATGAGTTCAGTAGTAAAGTGGACAGGATAACAACATGAAACAAACATATATCTATGTACCATGGTCACTTTATGATCTATATCATTCTAGTTTTTGTTGCCAAATCAAGATACAGACATAGTTCAAATAATATTTGTTCAAGACAAAGCAGAATGGACAGAATATAAGTGTGGGTAACTATAGAGCAATAACAACACTTGTAATGTGCATGACATGAGAACATAACTGTTTATTCAATTGAAACGGAAATCAACATAGAGCAGGTTACAACAACAAACAAGTTAAAGAAACAGGTTTAAAACATACCTGTTGCGCCATTGGAGTTTCAATTCCATCCTTCAAATTTGAAAATAGTTGGTATGAGTAAATACAGTCATGCAAGAGCAAAGGAGTATGAACCATAGCTACAGAACCTGACCTGAGAACAAATCTTCTTCTCCTTTAAGCGTTGAGTTGGGATTCAGAGTGGTGGTCCTCGTGCTTTGGGCACTGCAGTTCCCTTACTAACTGCTCGTGTTTGGGTGCTCTGTGGTGGAGACGGTGCTATGTCAACTGGAACTGGTTACTATCTGTCGGGGTTGGGGTTAGAAGGGGTGTAGCTGGTTCTCTGTCCAACTGGGTAGGGGTACAATCTGCGAGAGTCTGGGTTATGTGTGGTGGATCTGGTCCTTGGGCAAGTACAACCGTGGTTCTATCTGCATCAACTGGTAGCACTATCTTTTCTGAAGACCGTGTTGTTACTCCCTTAGATACTGCCATCACGCTCTCCAATTCAAATGGCTGATAAACAAGAAAAGTAATTGAAAGTATAGACATTGTATGATAGACATGTGCAATGGATAGTGGGGAATAAAAGAGGGCATGAAATAATTCATATTTATGTTATCTAACCAAACAGGATAGCATGACACAATTTCACATATATGATGGCTAACTAAACAGGATAGCATGACACAATTTCACATTATGATGGCTAACTAAAAAGATGGAAAGACATAGTTCAAAATATGAGACTATGTAAACAAGATGACATGACATAACTATATAATGTGTTTATTAAATAGGTTGGCATGCATAATTCACATACATTCACGGATAGAATGCCATAATTCAAAATATGATGACTGTAAACACTAAACAGGATGAGATGATATAACTATATGATGTCTTTATTAAATGGGTTGCCATGCCATAATTCAGATAGATGATGTGTATGTACTATGTAAACATGATGGCATGATATAATTCAAATATATGATTTATATAGTAAGCAAGTAAGTAGATGTCAATCCATATATGATGTAAAAACTAAGCAATGCAAGACAACATGCATGACATGGGTAATATAACCCTGCCAAGTTTGAGCATAAACCTCAGGGGGGAAATAGGACTAGTCATCAGTCTCTGAATCCTCCTCTGAGGAGCTCTCTGTAAGCAGCAAGATGTCTGCTTCAGCAGGTAGCATTGTCTGCTCTGAATACCTTGTTTTCACTCCAGATACTTCCATCACCACTTCAAATGGCTGATGCACAGGAAGAGTAGTTGAATATACAAACATTGTCGCCAAATGAAACACGTAATACAAAAAAATGATATCGTGATATAATTCACATACATGATGATTGGCTAAACAGCAAGGCATTGCATAATTCACATATATAATGCCTTTGCAACATGAGAGCATTCTATAATTCACATATATAATGTCTTGCAACAAGATGGCAATGCATAATTCACATATATGGTAATTAGACACTGAACAGGTGGCATTCACACAAAGCATGTCTAAACTAATCAAAGGACATAGCAATGTGAGACACCATACGCACGATATGAGCAACACAACCCTGCCAAGTTAGAGCATACACCTCGGGGGGGGGGAATAGGACTGGTCATCTGTCTCTGAATCCTCCTCTGAGGAGCTATCCGTAACCAGCGAGATATGCGCTTTGTCAGATAGCATAGTCTGCTCTGAAGACCTTGTTTTCACTCCAGAATTTGCCATCACCGTGTCGAATGGCTGATGCACACGAAGAGCAGTTGAATGTAATAACATTGTTGACAAAGGTAATATGTAACGAAAAAAGGATGGCCTGATATAATTTACATATAAGATGACTGGCTAAGCAGGATGGCATTGCAAAATTCACATATATGATGCCTGGCTAAACAAGATGGTGTTGCATAATTCACATAAACGATGAATAAACTAAACGGATGGCATTCGCACAAAGGATGTCTAAACTAAGCAGATGACATATTTGATGTATAAAGTAAGCAATGCAAGACACCATATGCATGATATAACCAACATCAGCATGCCAAGTTAGAGCGAAGAGCTCAGGGGGTAAATAGTGTTGGTGCAGAGGGGTGCGGCACGCGACGGCGATCACCGGAGACACTACCAGAGAGGTGGAGGAAGAACACAGAGAGTTTGCCGGCGCACAAACGCCTCCCCGCACGAACGGGATTTTCTGTTTTTCACCACGAGCACGAACTTGCTTTCCTCAGCGATTACACAGGGAGGGAGTGTACTTTATACCCGCGAGCTCCGGCATGCCGGGCCGCGCTCGACCGCACCCACCTGCCACTCGCCACGTCCCGCGTGCACCGGCTCGCGCACTCCGATCGCGCACGCACGCGATCGCCGCGGCCACGCACGCACCCGACGCGGTCCACTCCTCCTGATCCCTCGCTAGCTACCCAGCGCACACACGCGCTAACACACACACATGCACGCACACCTACACTTGGGCACGCACGCACGCACCCAACATCGCCCTGGCCCAAGTCCGACGCGTCCACCGCACGCGCTCGCGCACACCACACGCCGGCTCGCCACGGCTTATTCCCAACACACTCCTCCTAAGTCGTGGCCTAGAGGAGGCCGTTGTCCTCGACATCAACGTCCGCCAGCAGCACCTGCTCTGCCGCCACCGCCTTGCGCAGCTCTGGGCAATCGCGCTTGAAGTGGCCGCGCTCGCCGCACTTGTAGCAGCGGCCACGCCTGTTGCCGCCGTCCCGCGTCGCCACGCTGCGCGCGTCATCGTTGTCTCGAGCTCCCCCTTGACGCCGCTCCCGTGCGCACCACTGCGCCGCCGTGTACAGAAGTTGCCCATCCGCCCGCTCGCCGCTGCTCTGCCCGCGACGCCGCACCCGCTCATCGAATGCGCGCAGCCGCCCAAGCGCCTCGTCGTACGTCAACTCCTCCAGAGCATAGAACTGTTCGATGCCGGCGACGACGGGGAAGAGGCGGTCCGGCACGGTGTCCAGGAGCTTCTTCACCAGCTCCGTCTCGCCCAGCGTCTCGCCCAGGCCCGCGAACCGCGCCGCCATGCCCGCAAGCCGTCCGGCGTACGCGTCCAGAGACTCGCCGTCCTCCATCTTGAGCCGATCCAGCTCGCCGCGTAGCGTCGCCCTCCTCGCCGCGCGCACCCGCTCGGTGCCAATGAAGCGCACCTTCAGAGAGTCCCATACCTCTCTGGCGGTGGCTTTCATCGCCACCGAGAGCAGCACATCCTCCGGCAGCCCCGACAGGAGCATCGCCCTCGCCGTCTTGCATTTCTTGGCGTTCACCGCCGCGTCGCCCGCCGGCGCCACCGCCTCCCACAATGTGTGGGCATCAAGGATTGCCTGCACCTTGATCGCCCACACGGTGTAGCCGTCCGACGCGAGCACCGGCATCCCCATGGACACCGATCCGCCCGCGCTGCCTCTACCGTGTGGAACCAGAGCCATCGACGTCGGTGATCTCCGTTAGCTCGCTCCCTCACCTTGCTCCCTAACCTCGCTCCTATACCAATTGTTGGTGCAGAGGGGTGTGGCACGCGACGGCGATCACCGGAGACACTACCAGAGAGGTGGAGGAAGAACACAAAGAGTTTGCCGGCGCACAAACGCCTCCCCGCACGAACAGGATTTTCTGTTTTTCACCACGAGCACGAACTCGTTTTCCTCAGCGATCACACAGGGAGGGAGTGGACTTTATACCCGCGAGCTCCGGCATGCCGGGCCGCGCTCGAACGCACCCACCTGCCACTCGCCATGTCCCGCGTGCACCGGCTCGCGCACTCCGATCGCGCACGCACGCGATCACCGCGGCCACGCACGCACCCGATGCGGTCCACTCCTCCTGATCCCTCGCTAGCTACCCAGCGCACACACGCGCTGACACACACACGCACGCACACCTACACTTGGGTGTGCACGCACGCACCCAACATCGCCCTGGCCCGAGTCCGACGCGTCCACTACACGCGCTCGCGCACACCACACGCTGGGCTCGCCACGGCTTATTCCCAACAAATAGGAGTTGTCTTCTCCTTCTGAATCCCCCTCAGAACAGATGTCTTCCTCTCGATTACAATCCGAAATGCGTGGAGGGGGGGGGGCTGCCTTTGTGCCTACCATGGAGCGACGTCTGCATGAAATTTTATTGCCACACAAGGCTCGTCTCTTTTGCTCTACATGTTCAGTTCCATTGTTTACAATAACTGTCATGCATAGGAATAAAACATAGTGAGATTATGTAAGGAGTGCATGCAGAAATCCATAGTGATGGTAGCAACCTGCGGATAGACCCAAAACCAATAATAGCAGGCAGATAATGGCTTCAGTTAAAAATACAGATAATGGCTTCTTTACTGTTTGTTTCCCACCCAATATGAAACTCATAGTAGACACCGGAGATTAACCAGATAGTTGATAGATACTATTGATACCAGCCCCAATATGTACCCCACAACCATTTAAAAACTCAAGTTTGACCATTAGTTTGGAGCTGACTCAGAGTCTAATCGGTGAACAGGACGATAAAGTAGCATGTAATATTAAGTGATGCATAACGTAAGCAGACACGAAAGAGTGTGACCTCTCTTGCGGACCCGTGTAGTCCTCGAGGTCATCTGCTCGGTTGATGATGGTAGTGCAGTTTTCATGGCTGCCAACGGCGGGGAAGAAGATCTGAGGCGGCGAAAGATAGTCTGGAGGCCGGATCCCTGCTGTGCTGGACCCTTCTGTCGTTGGAGCAGCTGAGCTGGGGTGGACGACAGCGCAGCAGGAGCGGGACAAACCACGCAAGGTTTTCTTTGACAACTATCTGTAAGAGAAGTAATTCTGTAAGGGCTCGTTTGAATTGGAGGATTCCAACAATGCAGGGATAGGAAATAGACAGGAATAGGATAGGAATGCACGTGCAAAATAGAGAATTTGAAAACACAGGATTTCTGCCAATCTGGGTGTTTGATTCACAACAATTGGAAGATCACATGATGCAAAGAAGCATGGTGAGATTAAGTCAAACCACAAGAAAATGTACGGTTATAATGCTATTATGCTACTATCTCTTAGTCTTGTGCTTCATGAATAGAAATTTGAAAAGGAGGACAAGTGAAAATTAAAATTCCTACGTTTTTTCTTTAAAGGAGACACTAAAGGAACAAATCCGTGTGCTTAGTTGACAATATATATAACATGTAGAGTAAAAAAGAGATGCAACAAGTGTACAACCTCTTTGGCGAAGCCATGTCGATCTCAACGTGATTGGGTTGGCCGGTGAGGATGCTCCGGCTGACTTGGCTGTCGGAGGAGGGGAAGAAGATCTTAGGCATCTGGAGATGGAGCCTGAGGTACTGCTCCGCTGTGATGGAGGGTTTCATCGTTGGAGCAGCTCCGGTGAGTTGTACGACGCTGAGGCTGAAGAAGGACAAGAGAGACAACGAACAACGTTAACCTGAGTGGAATTCTAATAGCATCTCCAATACATGACGTAAAATACATAACCACAAAGTTCTAGATGTAAAATACATCAACCGCTCATCTCTGAACTTAATTGTCGAAACTGAATTTAACTATCGAAACTGAACTTAACTGTCGAAACTGAACTTAACTGTCGAAACTGAATTTTGCTGTCGAAACTGAACGCACTAGCAAGGTGAGGCTACACGCCGGTCGACTGACTTTTTCATCTCTGGTCAGTCGATTTTGCAGTTGTTGGATACGAAGTCAAGGGCATGCGGTTCATCTTCAACCTCCACCCCCCTGAGCCGGCCAAACAGCAACCCCGCCCGCCCCGAAAACACTCCCCACCGCCGGTCCGCCGCCGCCCCGGCCATCCCTCTAGCCCCCCCCCCCGTGCCGAGCTTTTTCTGCGGCGATCCCCACGCCACCGCCCCGCCACCGCCGGCGACCACATCCCCCATCCTGAACCCTAAGATAGATAGTGGGGTACCTCTCTGACGAGCCCCCCTCCCCGCTGTGGCCGGTTCTTCCTTCACCCCGACAGCATCAGAGTGAAGTGTAGCTAAATCGGAGCAGCATCGCAAGCAAGAGCAAGAGCGAGAGCAACAGCGCGAGCAAGAGCAATAGCAAGAGCAGACCAGGCAGGGGACCGAGAGCAAGAGCAGAGCAGCAGCGCGAGCGAGAGCTAAAGCAGCAGCAGGTCCTACTGATGTGGACGTTGCCACCGAGGGAGCGACACCGTGGAGGAAGTGGCCGGTGACGCCGCCGTGGATGGAGCCGCGCCGTGTCGGCTCGAGACCGAGCGCCGGCAGCACCGTGAGATCGAATCAAGAAGAAAATGCGGCGATTAGTGTACAACCTCTTTGGTGGCACCGATTAGGCCGCAGCTTCATCCGAGGAAACGGTGATGATGATGCTCTTCCGGTGGTGCAGGTGAAGACGGCAGTGTGGGAATGGAGGTGGCGCGACAGACGAGGGGAACGTTGGGGCGGCTCCTTGGAGGTGGAGGACGGGGTGGCTGAACCGGCGGGACGATGAGATCGACGACGGATCCTCATCCGGTACGGTGGATGAGGGATGTCGAGGTGTTGCTGTGGACGACGTCGTCGGGGAAGAGGCTCCGGCTGGGTGGCGGACGGAGCAGGGGGTGGGGTTTGGTCGCGGGTTTTCGCAGCCTCGATGTATGAATGGGTGGGCGGATGGGATGGCAGTGGGGAACCATGGCTTAGAGACGCGCTTGTCCGAAATGTGGGGTAAGTTACGAAAGTACCCCCATCGATTTGAGGCGGTTCTTTCGGTTCAGGGGTACCACGGGCATTTCATGTGTCGGGATTTCACAAGAGGTGGTAGTTTTCGCGCGCGTTGTATTTTCGGAATAGCAAGGCGCGGGTTGAGATGGAGGGAGTTGTCGGAGCACAACGAGACAAAGATATATCTTAAATATTTCGGGCTAACAAGGCGGGTTGAAATTTCCGGACAAGCCTAACGTGTACTGTACCAAATCAATGCGCCCTACAAATGTCATTCAAAACTTTGAATTCATGTTATGTTTAATTAAAATATTTCGCTACGTGTATAATGCATGCAACCTACTACTCAAATAAATGTTTAGTTGCATTCCAAACGTATATACTACCGCTTGAATATGAACTAAATTTGAATTTTCTCTATTTGAATAAGATCTACAGTAATGATTGTTGTGAAGTCAAAGCATTTGAATTCATTTCTCTATTTTAGTAAGATCTACAATCTGTTGGAAATATGCCCTAGAGGCAATAATAAATAAGTTATTATTATATTTCCTTGTTCGTGATAATCGTTTATTATCCATGCTATAATTGTATTGATAGGAAACTCAGATACATGTGTGGATACATAGACAACACCATGTCCCTAGTAAGCCTCTAGTTGACTAGCTCGTTGATCAATAGATGGTCACGGTTTCCTAACCATGGACATTGGATGTCGTTGATAACGAGATCACATCATTAGGAGAATGATGTGATGGACAAGACCCAATCCTAAGCATAGCACTAGATCGTGTAGTTCGTATGCTAAAGCTTTTCTAATGTCAAGTATCATTTCCTTAGACCATGAGATTGTGCAACTCCCGGATACCGTAGGAGTGCTTTGGGTGTGCCAAACGTCACAACGTAACTGGGTGACTATAAAGGTGCACTACGGGTATCTCCGAAAGTGTCTGTTGGGTTGGCACGAATCGAGACTGGGATTTGTCACTCCGTGTGACGGAGAGGTATCTCTGGGCCCACTCGATAGGACATCATCATAATGTGCACAATGTGATCAAGGAGTTGATCACGGGATGATGTGTTACGGAACGAGTAAAGAGACTTGCCGGTAACGAGATTGAACAAGGTATCGAGATACCGACGATCGAATCTCGGGCAAGTATCGTACCGCTAGACAAAGGGAATTGTATACGGGATTGATTAAATCCTTGACATCGTGGTTCATCCGATGAGATCATCATGGAACATGTGGGAACCAACATGGGTATCCAGATCCCGCTGTTGGTTATTGACCGGAGAACGTCTCGGTCATGTCTGCATGTCTCCCGAACCCGTAGGGTCTACACACTTAAGGTTCGATGACGCTAGGGTTATAAAGGAAGTTTGTATGTGGTTACCGAATGTTGGTCGGAGTCCCGGATGAGATCCCGGACGTCACGAGGAGTTCCGGAATGGTCCGGAGGTAAAGATATATATATGGGAAGTCCTGTTTTGGTCACCGGAAGAGTTTCGGGGTTTATCGGTAATGTACCGGGACCACCGGAGGGGTCCGGGGGTCCACCGGGGGGGGGCATGGGCCCCAGAGGCATACATGGGCCAAGTGTGAGAAGGCACCAGCCCCTAGGTGGGCTAGGGCGCCTCCCACCATGGCCCATGCGCCTAGAAGGGGAGAGAGGGGCAAACCCTAAGGGCAGATGGGCCCTAAGGCCCATACTCCCTGCGCCTCCCTCTCCCCCCCCCTCTTGGCCGCCACCCAAAACCCATCTAGGGCTGCCGCCCCCCCTAGGGGTGGGAACCCTAGAGGGGGCGCAGCCCCTCCCCTTCCCCTATATATACTTGGCCTAGGGGCTGCCCAATACACGCGATTTGATCTCTCTCGTTGGTGCAGCCCTCCCTCTCTTTCTCCTCTCCCGTGGTGCTTGGCGAAGCTCTGCAGGATTGCCACGCTCCTCCACCACCACCACGCCGTTGTGCTGCTGCTGGATGGAGTCTTCCTCAACCTCTCCCTCTCTCCTTGCTGGATCAAGGCATGGGAGACATCGTCGGGCTGTACGTGTGTTGAACGCGGAGGTGCCGTCCGTTCGGCACTAGGATCTCCGGTGATTTGGATCACGACGAGTACGACTCCTTCAACCCCATTCTCTTGAACGCTTCCGCTTAGCAATCTACAAGGGGATGTAGATGCACTCTCCTTCCCCTTGTTGCTGGTTTCTCCATAGATAGATCTTGGTGATACGTAGGAAAATTTTGAATTTCTGCTACGTTCCCCAACAGTGGCATCATGAGCTAGGTCTATTGCGTAGATTCTATGCACGAGTAGAACACAAAGTAGTTGTGGGCGTTGATTTTGTTCAATATGCTTGCCGTTACTAGTCCAATCTTGTTTCGACGGTATTGTGGGATGAAGCGGCCCGGACCGACCTTACACGTACTCTTACGTGAGACGGGTTCCACCGACTGACATGCACTAGTTGCATAAGGTGGCTAGCGGGTGCCAGTCTCTCCCACTTTAGTCGGATCGGATTCGATGAACAGGGTCCTTATGAAGGGTAAATAGCAATTGGCATATCACGTTGTGGTCTTTGCGTAGGTAAGAAACGTTCTTGCTAGAAACCCATAGCAGCCACGTAAAACATGCAAACAACAATTAGAGGACGTCTAACTTGTTTTTGCAGGGTATGCTATGTGATGTGATATGGCCAAAGGATGTGATGAATGATATATGTGATGTATGAGATTGATCATGTTCTTGTAATAGGAATCACGACTTGCATGTCGATGAGTATGACAACCGGCAGGAGCCATAGGAGTTGTCTTAATTTATTTATGACCTGCGTGTCAACATAAACGTCATGTAATTACTTTACTTTATTGCTAACCATTAGCTGTAGTAGTAGAAGTAATAGTTGGCGAGACAACTTCATGAAGACACGATGATGGAGATCATGATGATGGAGATCATGGTGTCATGCCGGTGACGATGATGATCATGGAGCCCCGAAGATGGAGATCAAAAGGAGCAAAATGATATTGGTCATATCATGTCACTATTTGATTGCATGTGATGTTTATCATGTTTATGCATCTTGTTTACTTAGAACGACGGTAGTAAATAAGATGATCCCTCACTAAAATTTCAAGAAAGTGTTCCCCCTAACTGTGCACCGTTGCGAAAGTTCGTCGTTTCGAAGCACCACGTGATGATCGGGTGTGATAGATTCTAACATTCACATACAACGGGTGTAAGACAGATTTACACACGCGAAATACTTAGGTTAACTTGACGAGCCTAGCATGTACAGACATGGCCTCGGAACATAGAAGACCGAAAGGTCGAGCATGAGTCGTATGGTAGATGCGATCAACATGAAGATGTTCACCGATGTTGACTAGTCCGTCTCACGTGATGATCGGACACGGCCTAGTTGACTCGGATCATGTAATCACTTAGATGACTAGAGGGATGTCTATCTGAGTGGGAGTTCATAAGATGAACTTAATTATCCTGAACATAGTCAAAAGGACTTTGCAAATTATGCCGTAGCTCACGCTATAGTTCTACTGTTTAGATATGTTCGTAGAGAAAATTTAGTTGAAAGTTGATAGTAGCAATTATGCGGACTAGGTCCGTAAACTGAGGATTGTCCTCATTGCTTCTTAGAAGGCTTATGTCCTTAATGCACCGCTCAGTGTGCTGAACCTCGAACGTCGTCTGTGGATGTTGCGAACATCTGACATACACGTATTGATAACTACGTGATAGTTCAATTAAACGGTTTAGAATTGAGGCACCAAAGACGTTTTGAAACGTCGCGAAACATATGAGATGTTTCAAGGGCTGAAATTGGGATTTCAGGCTCGTGCCCACGTCAAGAGGTATAAGTCCTCCGACGATTTTCTTAGCCTACAAACTAAGGGAGAAAAGCTCAATTGTTGATCTTGTGCTCAGATTGTCTGAGTACAACAATCATTTGAATCGAGTGGGAGTTGATCTTCCAGATGAGACAGTGATGTTTCTCCGAAGTCATTACCACCAAGCTGCTAGAGCTTCGTGATGAACTATAATATATCGGGGACATATATGATGATCCTTGAGATATTCGCGATGTTTGACACCACAAAAGTAGAAATCAAGAAGGAGCATCAATTGTTGATGGTTGGTGAAACCACTAGTTTCAAGAAGGGCAAGGGCAAGAAGGGACACTTCATGAAACGGCAATTCAGCTGCTGCTCTAGCGAAGAAACCCAAGGTTGAACCCAAACCCGAGACTAAGTGCTTTTGTAATAAGGGGAACAACCACTGGAGCAGAATTACCCTAGATACTTGGTAGATGAGAAGGTTGGCAAGGTCGATAGAAGTATATTGGATATACAGTGTTGATGTGTACTTTACTAGTACTCCTAGTAGCACCAGGATATTAGATACCGGTTCAGTTGCTAAGTGTTAGTAACTCGAAATAAAAGCTACGGAATAAACGGAGTCTAGCTAAAGGTGAGCTGACGATATGTGTTGGAAGTGTTTCCAATGTTGATATGATCAAGCATCGCACGCTCCCTCTACCATCGAGATTGGTGTTAAACCTAAATAATGGTTATTTGGTGTTTGCGTTGAGCATAGACATGATTGGATTATGACTATCGCAATACGGTTATTCATTTAATGAGAATAATTGTTACTCTGTTTATTTGAATAAAACCTTCAATGGTCTTACGCCTAAAATGAATGGTTTATTGAATCTCGATCGTAGTGATACACATGTACATGCCAAAAGATATAAGATAGTAATGATAGTACCACCTACTTGTGGCACTGCCACTTAAGTCATATCGGTATAAAACGCATGAAGAAGCTCCATGTTGATGGATCTTTGGGCTCACTCGTTTTTGAAAAGTTTGAGACATGCGAACCATGTCTATTGGTGTTTATGCATGAAGAAACTCCATGCAAATGGACCGTTTGGACTCACTTGATTTTTTGAATCACTTGAGACATGCAAATCATACCACATGGGCAAGATGACCGAAAGCCTCGGTTTCAGTAAAATGGAACTGGAAAGCAACTTGTTGGAAGTAATACATTTTGATGTGTGCAGTCCAATGAGTGCTGAGGCGTGTAGTGGATATCGTTATGTTCTTACTTCACAGATGATTTGAGTAGATGTTGAGTATATTTACTTGATGAATCACGAGTCTGAATTATTGAAAGGTTCAAGTAATTTCAGGGTGAAGTTCGAAGATCGTCGTGACAAGAGGATAAAGTATCTATGATATGATCATGGAGATGAATATCTGAATTACGAGTTTGGCACAGAATTAAGACATTGTGGAAATTGTTTCACAACTAATACAGCCTGGAACACCATAGTGTGATGGTGTGTCCGAACATCATAACTGCACCCTATTGGATATGATGCATACCATGATGTCTCTTATCGAATTACCATGATAGTTTATGGGGTTAAGTATTAGAGACAACCACATTCACTTTAAATAGGGCACCACGTAATTCCGATGAGATGACACCGTATGAACTATGGTTTAGAGAAACCTAAGCTGTCATTTCTTAAAAGTTTGGGGCTGCGACGCTTATGTGAAAAAGTTTCAGGCTGATAAGCTCGAACCCAAAGCGGATAAATGCATCTTCATAGGACACCAAAACAGTTGGGTATACCTCCTGTCTCAGATCCGAAAGCAATAAGGGATTGTTTCTGAAATCGGGTCCTTTCTCAAGAAAAAGTTTCTCTCGAAAGAATTGAGTGGGAGGATGGTGGAGACTTGATGAGGTTATTGAACCGTCTCTTCAACTAGTGTGTGGCAGGGCACAGGAAGTTGTTCCTGTGGCACCTACACCAATTGAAGTGGAAGCTTATGATAGTGATCATGAAACTTCAGATCAAGTCACTACCAAACCTCATAGGATGACAAGGATACGTACTACTTCAGAGTGGAATGTAATCCTGTCTTGAAAGTCATGTTGCTAGACAACAATGAACCTACGAGCTATGGAGAAGCGATGGTGGGCCCAGATTCCGATAAATGGCTCGAGGCCATAAAATCCGAGAGAGAGTCCATGTATGAAAACAAAGTGTAGACTTTGGCAGAACGGCTCGATGGTCGTAAGGCTATTTGAGTACAGATGGATTTTAAAAGGAAGATGGACAATGATGGTAAGTATCACCATTAAGAAAGCTCGACTTGTCGTTAAGATGTTTTCTGACAAGTTCAAGGAGTTGACTACGATGAGACTTTCCCACCCGTAGCGATGCTAAGAGTCTGTTGGAATTATGTTAGCAGTCACTGCATTATTTATGAAATCTTGCAGATAGGATGTCAAAACATTGTTTCCTCGACGATTTTCTTGAGGAAAGGTTGTATGTGATACAACCGGAAGGTTTTGTCAATCCTGAAAGATGCTAATAAGTATGCAAAGCTCCAGCTATCCTTCTAAGGACTGGAGTAAGCATCTCGGAGTTGGAATGTATGCTTTGATGAGATGATCAAAGTTTTTGGGTGTATGCAAAGTTTATGAGAAACTTGTATTTCCAAAGAAGTGAGTGGGACCACTATAGAATTTCCGATGAGTATATGTTGTTAACATATTGTTGATCGGAAATGACGTAGAATTTCTGGAAAGCATATAGGGTTATTTGAAAAGTGTTTTTCAATGGAAAACCTGGATTAAGTTACTTGAGCATTGAGCATCAAGATCTATAAGGATAGATCAAAACGCTTAATGGTACTTTCAAATGAGCACATACCTTGACATGATCTTGAAGGTGTTCAAGATGGACCAGTCAAAGAAGGAGTTCTTGCCTGAGTTGTAAGGTACGAAGTTAAGACTTAAAGCTCGACCACGGCAGAACATAGAGAAAGGACGAAGGTCGTCCCCTATGCTTAGACATAGGCTCCATAGTATGCTATGCTGTGTACCGCACCTGATGTGTGCCTTGCCACATGTCTGGCTAGAGGGTACGAAGGTGATCTAGGAGTAGATCACCAGATAGCGGTCAAAATTATCCTTAGAGGAATAAGGATATGTTTCTTGGTTATGGAGGTGGTAAAGAGTTCGACGTAAAGAGTTACGTCGATGCAAGCTTAACACCTATCCGGATAGCTCTGAGTAGAGATACCGGATACGTATAATGGAGCAACGATTTGGAATAGCTCCAAGTAGAACAGCTATTTGAAATGGCTCCAAATATAGCGTAGAGATTTATGAAGTACATACGGATCTGAATGTTGCAGACCCGTTGACTAAAACCTCTCTCACAAGCAACATGATCAAACCCAGAACTCATTGAGTGTTAATCACATAGTGATGTGAGCTAGATTATTGACTCTAGTAAACTCTTTGGATGTTGGTCACATGGCGATGTGACCTGTGAGTGTTAATCACATGGCGATGTGAACTAGATTATTGACTCTAGTGCAAGTGGGAGACTGTTGGAAATATGCCCTAGAGGCAATAATAAATAAGTTATTATTATATTTCCTTGTTCATGATAATCGTTTATTATCCATGCTATAATTGTATTGATAGGAAACTCAGATACATGTGTGGATACATAGACAACACCATGTCCCTAGTAAGCCTCTAGTTGACTAGCTCGTTGATCAATAGATGGTCACGGTTTCCTGACCATGGACATTGGATGTCGTTGATAACGAGATCACATCATTAGGAGAATGATGTGATGGACAAGACCCAATCCTAAGCATAGCACTAGATCGTGTAGTTCGTATGCTAAAGCTTTTCTAATGTCAAGTATCATTTCCTTAGACCATGAGATTGTGCAACTCCCGGATACCGTAGGAGTGCTTTGGGTGTGCCAAACGTCACAACGTAACTGGGTGACTATAAAGGTGCACTACGGGTATCTCCGAAAGTGTCTGTTGGGTTGGCACGAATCGAGACTGGGATTTGTCACTCCGTGTGACGGAGAGGTATCTCTGGGCCCACTCGGTAGGAAATCATCATAATGTGCACAATGTGATCAAGGAGTTGATCACGGGATGATGTGTTACGGAACGAGTAAAGAGACTTGCCGGTAACGAGATTGAGCAAGGTATCGAGATACCGACGATCGAATCTCGGGCAAGTATCGTACCGCTAGACAAAGGGAATTGTATACGAGATTGATTAAATCCTTGACATCGTGGTTCATCCGATGAGATCATCATGGAACATGTGGGAACCAACATGGGTATCCAGATCCCACTGTTGGTTATTGACCGGAGAACGTCTCGGTCATGTCTGCATGTCTCCCGAACCCGTAGGGTCTACACACTTAAGGTTCGATGATGCTAGGGTTATAAAGGAAGTTTGTATGTGGTTACTAAATGTTGTTCGGAGTCCCGGATGAGATCCCGGACGTCATGAGGAGTTCCGGAATGGTCCGGAGGTAAAGATTTATATATGGGAAGTCCTGTTTTGGTCACCGGAAAAGTTTTGGGGTTTATCGGTAATGTACCGGGACCACCGGAGGGGTCCGGGGGTCCACCGGGGGGGGGGTCCATGGGCCCCAGAGGCATACATGGGCCAAGTGTGAGAAGGCACTAGCCCCTAGGTGGGCTAGGGAGCCTCCCACCATGGCCCATGCGCCTAGAAGGGGAGAGAGGGGCAAACCCTAAGGGCAGATGGGCCCTAAGGCCCATACTCCCTGCGCCTCCCTCTCCTCCCCCTCTTGGCCGCCACCCAAAACCCATCTAGGGCTGCCACCCCCCCTAGGGGTGGGAACCCTAGAGGGGGCGCAGCCCCTCCCCTTCCCCTATATATACTTGGCCTAGGGGCTGCCCAATACACGCGATTTGATCTCTCTTGTTGGTGCAGCCCTCCCCCTCTTTCTCCTCTCCCGTGGTGCTTGGCGAAGCTCTGCAGGATTGCCACGCTCCTCCACCACCACCACGCCGTTGTGCTGCTGCTGGATGGAGTCTTCCTCAACCTCTCCCTCTCTCCTTGCTGGATCAAGGCATGGGAGACATCGTCGGGCTGTACGTGTGTTGAACGCGGAGGTGCCGTCCGTTCGGCACTAGGATCTCCGGTGATTTGGATCACGACGAGTACGACTCCTTCAACCCCGTTCTCTTGAACGCTTCCGCTTAGCAATCTACAAGGGTATGTAGATGCACTCTCCTTCCCCTCGTTGCTGGTTTCTCCATAGATAGATCTTGGTGATACGTAGGAAAATTTTGAATTTCTGCTACGTTCCCCAACACAATCATCATTATTGTCAAGTTAAACCATCGTTTGTGTATTATCTTCACAGCACACCACATGATTAGTCTCGAGTTACATATGAACTATGTGTACTATATGAACTCGAACTAGATTTTTTGAATCCACTTTATTTTGATTTCAAATCACATTACATTTCTAGCTCTAGCTAGATCTTCATAATCTAAACCATGTCTCATATGTATAATGTGTTTATCACATTATGTATGGTGCCCCGCCCCCTACGCCTACAAGTATTTAGATGTGAGTTGCAAACACCACACATTACCACAAATTCAAATAAATGTGAGAATGTTCGATATATAGTATTGTTTAGATTGTTCGATATTTAGTTGTAAGATGCAAACGCCACACATATCACAAATTCAAATAAAATGTGAGATTGTTTGATGTATAGTATGGTTTAGATTGTTCGGCATTTAGCTGTGAGTTGCAAACACCATGCATTATCACATTATGGTATAACATGTGCACAACACGTGTATCACCGCTATATTCATGCATGCAATGTTTAAAACACTATGATCTCCTATTCAAATATATGAATCCGCTTTCATATCAAATTATGATATTTGTTAGTCTCTTACACCCACACAATCCTCTAACCTTTGTAGCTACCACTAACTTTCTCTCGTGCATGCACACACCCTCCTCGCCCTCCCCCTCCCTCGGCATTCTATCCACCGGGCACATTCACTTTTTTCTTTAGGTCGTTCTCCCAGAGCCTCCAAAACTCCTTTCCGACACACACCGATCGATAAACCTCTCCAGCGATGCCTGCCTACAACATACAAACACACCTTCAATCTCCTCCTTTATGTGTCCTTGCCTCGTGTCTCTCATACGGTCAGACACACGTGTAAACTCTCGCCCCTCTTTTCATCGCTCTCACAACCGCACACTCCTCCCCCTATCTAGCTAGTAGTTGGGCCTCTCGCACCACCTTCTAGCTCCATTCTCTCTGTCTATCCATCTCGCTGGGCCTTATTTGCCTCTAACAACTGGATGTACACCGGCCAATCTCTCGCTATACATATAGCTAGCTAGGTCCTTATAACTCATTTTTACCCACACGTCAATCGATCTACCTCATTAGTTGCATCTCTCCCTTCCTCCGACAAACAATAATTGATCTACCGATCTAGTTAGGTTTGCTTACCAAACACATGGTTCCCCTTCATCATCCATGGATGCGTCCTGACAGATCTATCACGCACAGGCACACACAGAAACACATCCCCACTCTTATTGATAACATTGCAGTTCCACCCTCAGTTTGTCTAGTAGGCCTCTCCAACCATCTTCGAGAAGCAACTCCATCACCCATCCAACACTCTACCCCTCTCCCTCCCTCTCTCTCTCTCCTCTCTCTCCCCCATCATATTTCCCGTCCTTCAGTTATGTATGGATGTCGACCAATCTCCCTCAAGATATAGCTGGGTCTCTCCTTCTCAACACCTATACGAGTCGTTCTACCTCTATAGTTAGGCCTCTGCCTACCCCTCCCACCCCCCTCCCCCCACACACCGATACATCGAGCGCTCTAGTCATGTCTCCCTGCCACAAACAAACTTGACGTGTGCCCTCTAACGTTCCGGTAGGCCAGTCGCCCTATATCTTTGACTTGTACACACACACAATTTCGATGGCTCTCTTCATCGATCTCGCGCCCACCCACTTGATCCTCTCTTCGACTCTATCGATAGCTATGACCCCTCCCTCTCTTCTTGTGGATTGCCTAACCCTCTATGTATGATATGGATAGGCCTCCATTTCACACACATTGCATGCAAAATTTTGTTTGAGATGTCATCGACACATATTCCCACAAATAATTCACGAAATCAACCCCACCCCACCCCCACCCCCAAACAAAAAACACTCACGAACGCGGTTTGTATCTCTCACACACACCCACGTAGGTGGGGGACGTGCACGAAGAGAATAGGTGCATGCACGGCGCACGTACTCCCGTCTCTTTCCCAACCACACCCGCGCGGGTACACGGTGGAGCTCATTTCTGTAGGAAAAAGGCAGCCCACGTGGTAATTTGGCACGTGTACTGGTTGTCCACTTGGTGGAGGGAGGATCGTCTACCACGGGTGAACAAACATATTGCGACTTGATGTGTTATGTTAAAAAAAGAGGCAAACCATGTGGGGCCTACCTTAGAGGCAAGGCTCTATACACTGGAGTACTTTTGATGTGTCCCGTCAACTCGCAGAACGAGGAGAAGCTTGCTTAGTACGCCGTCTCCCCCGCCCATGGGCGCGGTGGCTCGGAGGATGACGTGAAGCTTGCTTACTACGCCTTACGCCCGCTCCCTCGCCCATGCGCGCGGTGGCTCGCAGGACGAGGAGAAAAATTTACTACTCCCTCCATTTACTCCTCGTCCCCACTACCTTGGTTATAGAGATTATATCATATTGTTTGGAATATATATGTCCTTTAGTAGATTTCAATATGAACTACTAGTACATACTCCAAACACTGATGTATATAGACGTTTTTTTAGAGTGTAGATTCACTCATTTTGCTCCGTATGTAGCACTCTCCCTTGCCCACGTGGTGGACGTGTAGCAATTCATTCGGTCTCATATAGCTAGAACGATATATACTGCACTACCATTATTGCTCGACTTCCCGAAGAGGCGAAGAGCCAATCGCAAGGTCAATATTTTGGAGATGCCAAGCGCAAGGTTATAGGAGAACGAGTAGTTGGTGCCGCGTCATTTATAAATAAAGTTTTTTTTCTTCGGTGGCACGTACGCAATATGATAGGTTCATATGGAGAGAAAAGGAAACCGCTCCACTATATACATAGTCAGGACGGGCCAGCCTACACGGTTGCTTGCTGGGGTTGCTCTCTTCACACTCTCTCTCCCACTCGCACAAAACGACTGTGGCCACATCTCTAACATCCCGGCGGATCACGTCCGCTTGGGGAAGGGGTGGATGCTTAATGTAGATGCGGTGGTCGTCGCCAACGGCGAAAACCCATTGTCGGCACGTCCCGATCAGGGGTCCCGCCATTCTCTCTCACAAAGTCGGTGAGGTTGCCTTCGTCCCTTGCTCACTGCCGTGACGTGGGCAGTTGCCGCCTCCCGCCGCCCTCCTCAAGGTTGAGCTACATCCCTCAGGTACAACTCCCTTTACAGCCGGCTTGCACCACTGCTCCAGCTGCCCACATCACTCCCTGTGGATATTTCTCTACTTCTTTGCCCCGCACATACCTCTACTGGCTTCTACGTACTGTATTTGTGATGAGTTTATGTCTCATCAACTAGTCCCAGTAATCTTATTCTAATCACGCTTGTTCAATTTCTTTGCCACAGGGATGCTCATCTCGATTTTGGTGAAACTGCACAAAATGATCCGATGGTCAAAAGGTTGCAAACTTCATTTATTAGGAAGCTCGAACATTGCCAACAAATTGAAGCCTAGTCAGGGTTCACAGTTCAAGGGCTAGGGACTACATGGATCGTTTTTTCCTTTAGCTGCCTCTGTTCCAAAATAAGTGTCAACTTTAGTAGTAGTACAACTTTGCACAAAGTGGAGAAACTTATTTTGGAACGGAGGGAGTACATATTTGCTATGATCTGTCAATCATTGAGATGCAATAGCATGCATGTTAGTCTCCTTTGTATTTGATGAAATGTTGCAACGGGCAACCTTGGATGCAAGATACATGTAACAGAAGCTGGAAGCTTCATAGCATTGTACAAATTTATCTCGCTGATAAATTACAGTACGTACTATACTAGTACTTCCTCCGTTCCTAAATATAAGTCTTTGTAGAGATTTCACCATGAACCTCATGCGGATATATATAGATATATTTTAAGTGTAGATTCATTCATTTTGTTCCGTATGTAGTGGAATCTCTACAAGGACTTATATCTACTAGTAATAGCTAGCCCCCACTACTAGGAATTCTCTATCCTCTCCTTGAGCCACATCATCAAAATTGATGTAGCCATTAGATGACGTAAATCAGTCCATAATAACCGTCTGATCTTGACGTTGAGAGGCTCCGCACTAAGCCACATGCATGCGAGTGGGTTTTAAATCACATCAACATGTCTGCATGCAAGCATGCACCGGTAGCATGCATGTAAGTGAGCTTTTAAGTCCGATTAACATGTCAAAAATAAAAATATAATCCCATTATGCAGTAGGAGTAGGCTGATCTTTTTTCCTTACGTGGGATGATATAAATGATGATGGGAGTTTATTTAGTTTGGCTACCACATTTGTCATGCGGTTATAGACTTTTTTTTGTTCTATGAAATCGATAATTTTGCGCAGAGAGATATACCATTGTTCCGCGCCAACGCGCGGGGACTCATCTAGTAATATTTAGGAACGAAGGGAGTACTATGTAAAAGAGTTAGGTGTCGCACGGTGATAGTGTGAGGTGGGCCATGTAATCACTGAGCCTGCGTGTTTTCACTACTCTTGCACGCCTCCGCTGTAAGAATGGAGAAAATTGTAATCTAGTAGTAGTAGTATATCTCCTTTCGCCGAAAGCGTGGGACATCCAGCAGTCCTACCACCTAAGTAATAAAGACCAATGAGCCGTCAAATCACATAGACCCAGCAGTAAGTTGGACGAACGAAGCAACCATCACTCTTGCGCCAGTGAGAGGTCGCGTCCGCTCTGCCCGGGCATGAATGCGGCACCGATTCTTTGGAGCGGCGCTGACCATTTCGGGCGGGAAGCGCGCGCGGGCGATGGAGGGGCTTTGGGTGGGCCAGGCTGGCCAGGAGCGGGCGTGGCAGCTGTCCGCATGTCCCTACCGGACACGCCCGGAAATGAGAGGATGCACCAACTCTCGCGGCTAAAATCATACACTACACAACATCTCTCTATAGGAGTAGGTCAATCTGTCGCTCTCTCTAACACACACATGGTGTTAAACACACACACACACACGCACCTTGGTCCCGTTGCACCTTCTAACATGACTTATTACACCTAGACAGAGGGAGTAGTAAGTATACGAGATACGGTGGCACACTGACTTAAGTCGAATACAAGTGCCCAAAATTTGTTTGCATGTTATAATAAGGATTCACTTAAAATAGTACGTGAGCGAACAGAGGGATCAATTGGACAGTGTTCCCGAGCAGTAGCGAGATGTGTGAGGTAAGATACACCGCTGGCGCTTTTAATTTTTCTTATTAATTTGTTTTTTTCACCCTCTGACTGGTGGGACCCAACGTACTATGTGGAGAGAGGTAAGGTGACTATGGCTGCATTATTTCTGCACAACTGTGGATAGTCTTACCATCAAAGCCACATGACACGATTATGATTGAAATCACAATGACTACCACACACACCAAAAAAACATGGCATGCTTGTCACACGAATGCAGGAATGTATAAAAGGTTATTTCCCACTCGTTGAACATAACGGGAGGGTTGTGTAGCTGGTTAGCCTGTTCGCTCGCTCTCTCGCCCTCTCCCGCTGGAACCTCAGCACTTGTAGTTGCTCTCTTCACACTCTCTCACTCTCTCTAGATCTAAACAAGACTTCGTTGGCCTCTCTCTCCCCTCACTGCTGCTCAAAGAGCCGGCAGGATCCGTCCGTCGGGAAGGGAAGCAGGCTTAACACTGTCACCGTCGGCGAGGGACTACTGGCGCAGCTGTTCACTTTCCACCCAGCGGCGGCGCGGGAGGGCCTCCGACACCTTCTTCTTCGCCGCCGTCCCGTCGCCCACCGAACCACGCCCCAAGAACCTTAAGGTATAATTTACTTACTCCACATGCATTGCTCTAGCTGCATGTATACCATGAATCTAGGACGTGGTTCAAAGAGGAAAGGAGTTGGGGAAAATAGTGGGAAAAGTTGTATATAGTATGAATCTAGGACGTGGTTCAAAGAGGAAATGAAGGGGGAAAGTTGTATAGCATTAATCTAGGACGTGGTTCAAAGAGGAAAGGAATGGGGAAAAGTAGTGGGGAAAGTTGTATCGCATAAATTTAGGACGTGGTTCAAAGAGGAAAGGAAGGGGCGAAAGTACTAGTTCAAAAAGGAAAGGAAGGGACAAGGCTGTAGAGTTTGAGCAGGACTAGATTTACTGCGCTCACATAGGGAAAGGCGTCTAAAGATAACAAAACTGGGACCAACACAAATATGCTCCTTGGTTGCAACAGACTGTGCATGACCACAGTACATCGGTAGATGCACATGGTGCTGGTGCGTCCACTGTCCCGTGCAACTCATTAGCTATTGTTAATCTAAGGCCCTGTTTGGTTAAAAACTCCCTAGTCCCTACCTGCTGGGTTCCAGGGACTAAACATGGACTAGAGGTTATTAAATAACATGCTAAAAGACCATGTTACCCCTAGTAATGAACTAATAGAGACAAGGTGCGATGCGTGGCAGGGGCAACTGTTGGAAAAAGTCCCAAAAAGACTCCCTCGGGGTCTTCTTTCTTTAGTCCCAAATGCCCACTTTTAGTCCCTAAAAGTCCCTCCTCTTTGGTTTAGATGGGACTGACACAGAGTTTTTTTAGTCCCTACACCAAAATGTCCCTGTAAACAAACACCCTCTAATAATGCCGCTGGAAAATTGATGCAATGTCATAGTTAAAAGCAAATTACATGTTTAACGAATTTTATTGATAATATAATCTCTATGTTAATATTAATCAATGCCACCATTTGAGAAATGCTACTGTCTTGCTTTCTTTCTCATTTAGATAAGGTAGATGCTTCTTTTTGTTGGCTTCCGTGTCATCCACCGTTATTGACCATTATTTGTTTCCTTTGCACCTCTGTGTAAACAGGGTTATCTGCTTCACCTCATTGCCATTGTGACCTTTTGTTGCACTGCACACAAAAATTTGTTTTAAGAGTGTTTTGTGCAGTTCAACCAAAATGTCACACCGACAATGTTGCTTGATTGCTTGATCTTAGTGGAACTGCACAAGAGGAGATCTTACTTCCTATCCGTTAAGGCGAATTTGGTTCAGATCTTCTTCTTGTGAGTTGTTTGAATTCCGCATCATGAGAGGTCAGTACTAGCCTTCTTTCACATGATTCGGCAGTGTGCATTCATATGTTGTGCTACTTGTACGATAATGTTGCTTGATTTTAGTAAACTTCACAAATGGAGACAAGACTTCCAATCTGTATGTGCACCATAATACCCATTGAGGTAAGATAAGGATATTTCACAACTGTTGGCCTGTATTTTGCCACTTTCATCAGAAAATTAAGTTTAGTACTATAGTTGTGCTCCCTAATTGACATGCCAAATCTTACATTGAAGGCGAAGCTTGTTTGTTATTGAACCAAGTGATGAAGGGGAAGAACGAGGGGAAGAAAAACAAAAATCAACTCCCGGTGCTGTAATGAAGCACTGGAACTGTGATGACACAAGTAATGATATAGTTTTGCATCTTAATTTATTGCTATGGCTGGAACGGGCAATTGTTTTGCCACTGATTTGATGCCACTCTTAATGTAATATGTAATTATCTCTACTTGTGCAAACAGGGATCTTATTTGAAGATACCATATATTTTAGTGGAACTGCACAAGAAGATGTTGGAAACATTAAACTAATCGAGGAGTATATAGTAAGCATGGCCACCACTGTAGATTGCAACAGATGGTTTCGGGGAATTGCTTCATCTGTATGCTCTACACAATAAGCCTCCTGACAAAGGTTGGTACTTGCCCACTGATTTCATCCATATGATTGAGCTTTGTCATCTCTATTGGTGTTGTGCTACTGTTTAGATACTGTCATGAAAAAGTGGTATTGTCCTTGAGAAGTGCTTCATCTGTGCTGTTTTAAATATTTCCTTTCCTTTTTTTCGAGCAAACAGTGATGCTAGCATTTAGTAGTCCTCTTGTCTTTGCACAACATGATCATCTTCCTCTGAAGAAGAATATGGAGTACGTGAAGTGACTAGTTCCGATTATGCCAGGATGAAGAAGCCCTGTCTATCTTATCATCAGAAGGAGCAGTTGAAGGACGGTTACATTACTCCCCACAAGACCAAACTAACTTCAGCTCAGGAGGACTGACAAAATCTCCATTTTTTGCTGTGATGCGCGAGTACAATGTTGTTCTAGGATTCTTTCTGGTGAGTTCCATTTTTCTAAAAGTGTGCTCTACATGGACCATGTATGTGCCTGTTGAAACTGTCAATTCATAGTACAGTTTGCTGTATACTAATCACTTTTTTGTATTTGTGCAAACAGGGGTGCTCAGCTTGATTTCAATGGGAACTGCACAAAATGTTCATGAATACATCAAATCATTCATTTCCACCACAAGAAAGGAGGTACCGATAAGTTCAAGGCGTTGCAACATATAAGGGCGAAATCATACAAGCTACGCGCGGATTTGGTTGATTTTGGTGGAACTGCACAAAAAGAACAGCTGGTTTATTTAGCACGAGGTGCCATGTCAATGTCCGAACTGATGGCAAACCCTGCCCATTCCACAATAGTAGGCAATTGATATTTTGGAATGGGACAACCTTGTCAAATTTTGCTCATTGATTTTAGCAAGCATGCGTTTGATATTTTTGAATGGGACGCCCTTGCTGTCAGCAGCGTCGATCAATTTTTTTCATTATTCTTTAGTTGTGAAGTAAATATTGCCTCTGACATGTGAGTCATTGAGATGCATAATCATCGATTGTTTTGAATGTTCTCTATGAATTGCCAGGCCTGTGTGTTTCATTGCAATGTACAGAAACGCTAAAAACCTGCTCAAACTCTTTGTACTCCTTCTGTTCCTTTTTACTTCGCACATTGTGAAAGTGCATACTTTTTTGTATAAGATTGGTCAAAGTAGAGATACTTTGACCGCAGACAAAACTTGTATGCAGACTAGAAAGGACCGGAGGGAGTACATGTGAAACTGCTGCAAACGAGGTGATCACCCTGGGAATAATGCTAGTACATATTGTTTTGCATGTTCATCCAATGCCAGTGATACAGGTATTCGAACTAATCGAAATAAATTCATTCATACACGGTCGGATTTTATATAAACATGCCAGATTTCATTACATTTCATACATTCTTCAACTAAAAAGGGGTGCGCTGGAGGTATAATTAATTAACCGAAGCTACCCACCTGTGTCCCGCTGAGCCGAACAGAAGCTTCAGTGACTTAACTGCAGGTGCAGTTGCGTAACTGACATGTGGCCTGTTGGGCCCACGTGGCAGTCAGCCAACTGCACCAGCAATTAAGTAGAAGCAGCGTTATTCTCCAGCAGAACTCCCCGACTCCACGTCGCCGCCAAGAAGCTAACCGGCCGTCAATGGTCAACCCGCCTAGCTTGGCTTCACCAGGAGGGTAGCAGCGGTGGCCTTACTTGGACCCGAGCGGCGGCGACCTACCATGTTCTACTCTTCCTCGTTTTCTGTGTGGCGCGGCCTCGATGGCAGCGGGGCAGGGCCTCGACAAAGCCGGCGATGTCCTCTGTCTCGTTGCCGGTGGGCGGCGCCTCAGCGGAGCGGTGGAAATCCTCGCCCGCGTTGCCAGTAGGGTGGGGCCTCGGCTGTGCCGGCGATGTCCTCTGCCTCGTTGTTGGCGGGGCGGGGCCTCGGCGGAGCCGGCGGTGTCCTCTGCCTCGTTGTTGGCGCCACGGGGCCTCGGCGGAGCAGGGCCTCGTTGACGCCAGCGGAGCGGGGACTCGTCGGAGCCGGCATTGTCCTCTGCCTCGTCCTCGGTCTCGCCAAACAGTGCCTCGCCCGCTTCATCGCCCTCTTTGCTAGCCTCTTTGTAGGCAGCCGCAGCCTCCGCCACCCGCATGCAGTCCCGCCAGCGCTCGAGGCGGCCCTTGCGGGCGGAGCGATACGAGTCGAGCAGCGCCTCCTACTCCGCCCGCTCCGCGGTGATCTGCTCCTCCGCCTGCAGGTGCTCCTGGAGGAGATGGTGGTTGTAGGCGGCGTTGGCCTGCGCCTCCCAGAACTGCTCCTAACGTATCTGCCTCACACTGTCCATATATTGGGCACGGGCCTCGCCGATGGTCATGGTGCAATGCACCAGCGAGGATGGCGCGGAGTAGGGGGTTGGCACCGGATCGTCGACTACCATGTTCTCCATTGGGACGTCGTCGTCCTCCGGCTGCCTGCCGGCCAGTAGGTTGGCAGCAATGGCTGCCATCTCCTTGTGGTCCGTCATCCTCCCATCCCGAAGAGCGCTGGAGCTTGAGGAAGCCATGGTGGGCAGTAGTGGTGTGGACAGCAGAAAGGGAACGGATGCGGATGACTGCGGCTATGGCCGGCGTAATAGTTTATATAGCAATGGTGGGCGGGCGGAGGTACGGACGTGTGGCGCTGGAGTAGCCGCCTCGGCAACCGCGTATCATTAATGTGGGCGGCAGATGGACGGACAGACGACACTTGTGTCATTTGAAGGCGGAGCAATCGCCTGCACCGGGAAGCGGGGCGGGCGGCGCTGACTGTTTCGGGCGGAAAGCGCGCGCGGGCGAGGAGATGACTTTACTTGGAGAGGATGACAATGGGGACCCACCAGGTCCATAGCCTCACGTACGCAAGTGCCTCCTTATTATATATATATGTGTATAAAACTATACTCCCTCCATCTAGGTGAATAAGTCGTATTAGAAGGTGCATCACGACCTAGGTGCAAGCAGATTGGTGGAAAAGAAGAATATTTCTCTCTACTAAACACAACATTTAATCACAACAGTTAAGAGGATGCCTTATTAGCTACCCATGCAGGCCATCATAATTCATAGCATGCAAAGCGCTTTTATTTCTTGCCTAATAACCGCATGGACGTGCTGCATGCATTGGTCCTTGCCCGAGCAAAAAAAGGAAGGAAAGGGGTTTCCACGGGAGACAACAAGGCAGAGGTGGAAGCGCTCGCTGGAATTATTTATTTTGCTTCCCCCTAGTTTTCAGACATCACGGACCCACACCATTGTCAACCTATGTAGTACTAGTCAATAAACGAGAGAATTGCAGAAGAAGCGGCCGACAGCTGGGACCAAGCAGCTCGAGCAGTATTTGTGTTTTTGAGGTGTGAGCACTGCAGAGTTTTTCAATGTTTGCCAGATATTAATTTTTCTCCTCTGAACAACAACGAAAACATCGCTGCAGGTATTAACTACGCGGGCTGTGGCCCGTCTAGCCCAGGCCAGATATCCAGCCCAGATATTAATTTTTTTCAAACTGAAAATGGCTAGCCCAGCTATATTTTTTTAGGAATACCCAGGCAAGGTCAAGTTGTTATTCTCCGCCCTGTTGGGCTGCAAATCTTTCCTAGGAGGGATGCATTAAACTTAACAAGAAAATGGGCTTAAGAAATAATAAATGGGATGTAATTATAAAAACTGGGCAGTAACTATAAAAAAATACACCAAACACGTGATTACTTTATAAAATATTATTTTTGGATATTGAAAATTTTAATTTCATTAATTGTTGCGAGCGTAATGTTTCGTTGGATTTTTACGTAATATAAATTTATATTGAAATTGTATTTAATCTGACTAGAAATTTCTGGATAAAAATATTTCGGATCCCATCAAAATGTGGGAAATTTTATTGAAATATGTTTTGAACGGTTGGTTTAAATGGGCTATACTTTTAACAAACTGTAAATGGGTTGTAGTAAATTCCATTAGAATTCAAAAATGGGCTACATATTCTTACAAATCTCAAATGGGCTATAAGTTCTCTGCCACACACTTCTGGCCTTACTAAGTTGACGCGTCCCCTAAAAAAACAGAGTTGACGCGTATGCAAGGCTTTGTCAACTTATAGTCAACACACGGTTCTAGCAGCAGTGGCCGTTGGATGTCCATCCAACGGATGCCGCGCTTCTTCTTCAATCTCGGATATTCTAGCTTCACCCGCCCAAAAAATGATTCCTCCCCCTGACATCTGGGGCGCACTGTTTCGGAAGCTGACCAGTGGGCCTACTAAGTTGACGTACCAAGGGCTTTGTCAACTTAGTCAATATAAACGATTCTAGCTGCAGTGACCGTACGATGTCCATCCAACGGCCGTAGTGCTTCTTCAACCTCTGGTCTTCTTGCTCCAGCCGCCCAAAGCAGCGCCAGTCGTGCCGCCTGCTCCTGCCTCCCGTGGCCGGCTGTGCTGCTGTGGAGGCCTCACCGCCCCCTACTATTCCCACCGCTGGTCAGGCCCTGCGGCGACGGCAGCCTCACACCGCAGCCGAACGAGTGAACCCTCATACTCCTCTCCGCGTGGGCATCCACTTCCGCTTCTTCACCGGCTCCGCGTCGTCCCCTTCCTAGGCCTCGCCGTCGTCCACCGCCCTGGTGCTCTCGGCACAGCGTGGTCAACGTGGAAGGAACGACTTCCATCGGACATGGACTGTACGTGGAGAGGCTGACAGTTGGGTCCACGGCGGCAGCAAGGAAGTGCCTCCTTATTACGCGGAAAATAATGATTCCTCCACCTGACAGCAGGGACCCACCGGACGGGCCACCAGTATTTTGCGGAAAAATCGTTTCCCCCTAACTGCTGGGACCCACCGGACGGGCCACTGTATTTCGCGAAAAAACGTTCCCCCCGGTGTCATCTCGGACCCACCGGAAGTGCCTCCTTATTACGCACAAAAAAATGAATACTCCCCCGGCTAGCTGGGACCCACCTTGCTGGGAGGCTGACTTGTGGGCCTACTAAGTTGACGGGGACGAAGGGCTTTGTCAACTTAGTCAATATGAACGATTCTAGCTCCAGTGACCGTACGATGTCCATCTAACGGCCGTAGTGCTTCTCCAACCTCTGGTCTTCTTGCTCCAGCCTCCCAAAGCAGCCGGTCGTGTCGCATGCTCCTGCCTCCCGTGGTCGGCTGTGCTGCCGCAGAGGCCTCACCGCCCCCTACTATTCCCGCCGCTGGCCAGGCCCTGCGGCGACGGCAGCCTCACACCGCAGCCAAACCAGTGAACCCTCGTAGTCCTCTCCGTGCAGGCTTCCACTACCGCGTCGTCCCCTTCCTAGGCCTCGCCGTCTTCCACCACCGTGGTGCTCTCTGTGTGGCGTGGTCAACGTGGTCAAGGAACGACTTCCATCGGAAGAGTACTGTACATGGAGAGGCTGGCAGTTGGATGCACGGCCACAACCCAGTTTTTTTGTGATTTGCCAAGTAAGTCGCTTTGTTAGGCCTGTTGGGCTACAAATCTTTCAAGACAAGGAGAGCTTTCATTCGGCTGGCCGAGAAAATGGCCAATCAGTAATGAGAAATGGGTTGTACATTTTTAAAACACATCAAACCGGCAATTAGTTTCAAGTATCTTTTTTTCATTTCAAGATTTTAAATTACATTAATTTTTATGCGTGGAGAATTTGTTGGATTTTATATTGATATATATTTATTTTTAAAATCAGTTTGAATGTGAGCCGAAATTTCGGGATTAAAAACAGTTCGGACCGCACCGAAATATGCAAAATTTCCTACAATTTTTTAACCGTTGCCACAATATGGGCTGTAATGCTAACAAAAAGAATATGGGCTCCAAAAAAACCTTAAGAATTAGCAAATGGGCTGTAAATTATTAGAAATAATGGCAGATGGGTTGTATGCTGTTTTCCACAGATTTGAGGCTTTCCTAAAAAAAAGGTTGACGCACAAGCACTGGCTGTTGGATGTCCATCCAATGACCGTCGTGCTTCTTCAATCTCTGCTCTTCCTGCTCCAGCCACTCAAACAAGCGCCGGCGGGACTGCCTGCTCCCTCCTCCTCGCGGCCGGCTGTGCTGCCGCGCAGGCCTCACCGCCCGACCGTACTCCCGTCGCTGGCCTAGCCATCCCTCTACTCACGCACACCTGCTGTTATTCTCCGGCGGCGGCAGACGAACCAGTAAACCCTCGTACAGTCGTACTCCCCTCCGCGTGGGAAACAACTGCCGAGTCTTCCCTGCCTCCGTGTTGTCCCCTTCCTAGGCCTCGTCGTCGTCCACCGCCCTGGTGCTCTCGGCGCGGTGTGGTCAACGTGGTCAAGGAACGACTTCCATCGGACGTGGACTGTACGTGGAGAGGCTGACAGCTGGGTCCACAGCCGCAGCAAGGAAGTGCCTCCTTATTACGTGGAAAATAATGATTCCTCCACCTGACAGCTGGGACCCACCATACGGGCCACTGTATTTCGCGAAAAAAATGTTCCCCCCTGACTGCTGGGACCCACTAGCTACATCTTCGCACGCAAGGAAGTGCGTCCGAGCAAAAAAAATGATTCGCCCCTTGACTACTGGGACCCACCAGCTACATCTTCGCAGGCAAGGAAGTGCCTAACAGTCGGGACCCACCTGGTCGAAGCGTACGTAGGGTTATCATTCTGGTCGCGAACGTGTATGTACATACTGGTCAATGTAGAGGCGCGCACGTGTCGTAGTAGAGGCGCGCACGTATCATGTACACGTATGTACAACGGCCAGGGTGCAAGAAAGAAAATACAGCCACGTATGTGTACATACGGGCGGGGTCTCGAACGCCTACTCGCGCATACGTACAGCCAGGGCTCGTGTACATGGCTGGGTCGGAACGGAGAAACAGCGTCGTCGTGTTCATGGGGAGGCAACGGAATGCGTCGTGTTCATGGGGAGGTAACGAAACGCGTGGGAGCCAACCGGCTGGGTCGGAACGGAATGCGTGGTCATGTTCATCGGGAGGGCATGGATGGAACAGGCGATGGAAACGAGGCCTGGCGTACCGCACAACGGAGGAAATGGACCTCCTACGTTCGGAACGGGGTCCTGTTGATCGGGAGGGGTCTGGCGTACCGCAAGACGGAGGAAACGAACATCCTACAGTCGAAACGGGGGTCCTGTTCATCGGGAGGGGTGTGGCGTACCACAAAACGGACGAAACAGACTTGTGTTGGAGCGCTACGGTCGAAACGGGGGTCCTGTTCATCGGGAGGGGTGTGGCGTACCGCAAAACGGGACTCCACGGGATATTGTTCATCTCCACCGTCGACCCCCTCCAGCCTCCACGAACTACTGTTCATCCACCGTCGACCTCCTCCAGCCTCCACCTGCGACTGTTCATCCACGGCTCCTGTTCATCCAGCCTCCACCATGCGCTACTCCATCGGCTACTGTTCAACCAGCCCTCTCCACGGGCTCCTGTTCAACCACCCTCCACGGGCTACTGTTCATCCTGCCCTCCACCGTCTACTGTTCATCCTTCCCTTCACGGGGTGGTCCTGTTCATCTAGCCCTCCACGGGGTCCTGTTCATCCAGCCCCAACCGGCTCGATCAATCGGGGTCCTGCTCATCCAGAGCCAACATCACGGGGTCTTGTTCATCCACACCCACCAGGAACTGTTCATCCAACCCCCCGCAACGCTCACTGTTCATCCAGAGGCAGCATCGATCGGCCTCAGTTAGCAGCAGTAGCGAAGGAATCGCTCGATCGGGTTCAGTTAACAACCATCGATCGATCGCTCGGGTTCAGTAACGCGTAGCGTGCAGTGCAATCGCTCGGGTTCAGTTAGATCCCAATGCCTCGCTCGGGTTCAGTTAGAGCCAACGCCTCGCACACACGCGCGTACGTGTACGAGAGAAACGCGCATCGCTCAGCCCCCGATCTCCCACCGTAACCGGGAACTCCCCGAAATTTTCCTCGCCCTTGCTTCTACCACGGTTTTTTCCGTCATGGACGGCCCAAAGAATGTCATGCAGCTGCGTCTCCGGCCCGCCCAGGACGAAAAGCCCATTTTCTGTCATAATTTTTTGTCATAGAAGTAGGAGCCCACCACATCTATGATGATACCGGGTTTTGCCACAATTATCATCATAGAAGTGTCATATGTATGACATAAATTTTTTCGTTCGGACCAAAATGTCACGGATGTGTCTTTTTTTGTAGTGATAGATGGGGTAATTGAGTTGCGCTCCGGAAAGTTTCCCACTAAAGTAAGCTATGGGGCGCTTCCCTTGTGTTAACACACCTCCTATGCCATTACCACTAGCATCGCAATGAATCTCAAAGGGTTTGTCAAAGTTGGGTAATGCAAGCACGGGAGCATGAGTAAGCAAATTCTTAAGCTCATTGAAAGCGGTATCTTGGGATGGTCCCCAAACAAAAGGCGCATTTTTCTTGCTCAAAGCATGCAAAGGTGAAGCAATGGTGCTAAAGTCCTTCACAAATCTATGGTAGAAACCAGCTAAACCGAGGAAGCTACGCACTTGATGCAAGTTGGTTGGTTGTGGCCAAGTTTTAATAGCATTGATCTTAGAGTCATCAACATGAACACCCTTAGAGGAAAAAATAAAACCCAAGAAAACGAGCTTATCAACGCCAAAAAGGCACTTTTCCATGTTAGCATAGAGACGCTCTTTTCAAAGAGTTTGCAAAACGGTTCGAACACGGGTGACATGATCTTTAAGAGATTTGCTATAAACAAGGATATCATCGAAGTAGACCACAACAAACTCACCGATGTAAGGGCGAAAGACATGATTCATAAGACACATAAAAGTACCCGGTGCTTCTGATAAACCAATAGGCATGACTAACCACTCATACAAACCAAACTTTGTTTTGAAAGCAGTTTTACATTCATCACCCTCTTATGTGCGGATTTGATAGTAACCAGTTTTAAGATCAATTTTGGAAAATATAGTGACACCAATAAGTTCATGAAGCATATCATCAAGGCGTGGATTGGGATATCTATAGCGAAAGGTGATAGCATTGATAGGTCTACAATCGGAACACATGGGAAAGCTACCGTCTCGTTTTGGCACAAGAATGACCGGAACGGCACAAAGACTCAAACTTTCACGCACATGTCCATGGTCTATGAGATGCTTTACTTGCCTTTGTATTTCTTTGGTTTCTTCGGAGTTGACGCGGTAGGGAGCTTTGTTCGGAAGAGCTGCTCCGGGGATGAGGTCGATGCGGTGCTCGATGCCTCGTAGTGGTGGTAGTCTCGGAGGTAGCTCGTCGGGGAAAACATCTTGGAATTACTACAAAAGAGAAGACAACACTAAAGGTAGAGTGTAAGAGGTGTTAGCTTTTGGTGCGTTGTCCTTGCACAAAAGGACATAGCATAGGACACTAGATGGTTTCTCACACACTCCTCTTATCTCACTTTTGGTGGCAAAAAGAACTAAGTTCTTCTTGTCGCTCATCGTGGAGTTACTCAATTTGGGCTTTTGGTGCTCACTCTCTTTTTGGTGGTTCGCTCTCTCACTATTCTCTCCACGATGGGTGGCTTGCTTGTTGGCGATCACTTGGCTTGGAGACACACTACTAGAGAAAATCTTATACACAGAAGTTTATCAGTAGCGCGGTCTAAAAATGGGCGCTACTGCTAATTAGTAGTAGCGAGGGGTATAAAACCCGCGCTACTACTAAGTTGATAGTAGTAGCGAGGGGTATAAACCCGCGCTATTACTAAATGATCTTCATCATATCTCCGGAACAGGTCATAGTAGTAGCGAAGGGTATAAAACCCGCGGTACTACTAAGTAGGTAGCTATAGCACATGTAAGACCCCCACGCTATTACTAACCTTGTCCACCCCGACGCGATCCACTCCCACCCCACCACTCTCTCTCTCGCTCTCTCATCCCTAAAAAAACTATCTCACGAACTCCGCACGATCCCCTCGGTCCACCCCACCCCGGCTCCTCTCCTCACGATCTCCTCGCCGCCGCCCCCACCCACGCCGGCTGGTTCCCGCGAGCACCGGCCGCGCGCAACACCCCACCTCCTCCCCCTCCCCCTCCCTTCCCCTTTATCCTCCGCCCGCCCCTTCTCTCTCCTCCTTCCTCCTGGCGGCCGGTGATGGGCGCGGACGAGGAGGAGCACCAGTCCCCCGCGCGGACTACGGCGCCGCCACCTACTGGGACGCCCGCTACTCCTCTCCCTCCACTGGCGGCAAGGGCGGTGGCAGCGGGTTCTTCGACTGGTACCAGTCGTACTCGGCGCTCCGCCCTTTCCGCGCCTGAGTGAGCACCTCCTCCCGGGCCCTCATGCTCGGCTGCGGCAACTCCCGTACGTCCCCTTCAGTTACACGTCATGGCTTAATTAGCTAGTCGCGATCTAACTGCCAATTCGAAGATTTAGTGCTCTGATGCAGCCGGTTCTAGTCCATCCATGGTTACCGCTGCATTAGGATTGGAAACTAGGACTCGTGTGTGTCAGTGCTCCCTATCCATTGTGGTTTGGAATCTGAATGTTCAATGCTCCCCTGATGCGTCTGTTTTGTGAATTTTATTGTGATTGCTGATGATGGGTTGCTTTTAACTTTGTGCAACATTAATGTTCAGTGCTCCCCTGACACACACTTCTGTGAATTTTATCATGATTGTTGATGATGCTTTACTTACTTGGATCAACTTTGTACAAGATTTACCCTTGAAGCTTAGCTCTGTTGTTAGATTTATGGTTTATCGTGTATGTAACGCCGAGTTTCATGTTGTTCTATTCCTTGTTTTGGGCAGTTTTGTCAGAGGACATGGTAAAGGATGGTTACCAGAACATAGTAAACATAGACATCTCATCCATTGTAATCGAGTAGATGAAAGAGAAGCACATGGATGGGCTCGCCAACTAGCAGACGAGGAGGAGGAGGAGGAGCGCGGGGCCCTGAGGGGGAACGCGAACGACCGGCCCCAGGAGGAGGAGGAAGACGATGAGGAGGAGGAGGAGAGGAGGGCTCCGGAGAGGCGACCCATGCAGGTCGAGCTGCACCGGGACTGCCCCTACCTCGACACCGTCAATCGATAGGTATACTGTCTTTAGTTGCAATGGAGTGGGCTAAGATTGTTGGCGACGCAGTGGTCTCTTACTAGTCACTAAGACATCATTCCATAAGCTGTATTCAATCATATCCAAAACACAAATTATTATCCCCACTTCTGTCCCTGTTTATTTTCTTGGATTTAAACAATGGATTGATCTCTTAGCCACCAATATATCATTACGTAAGCTGTAATCAATAGTATCCAAATAGAATGGGACCTTTCTTTTATTTGAAACTTCCAAATCAAGGGTTTTCCTTGAAATATATTCACGGTGGTGTAAGTGATTTAGCTTTTGAACACAAACTTTTACAAGGTTCTGGTTGCTTTGACAATACAATATGTTCTACTGTACATTATATTTCCATATCTATATAATTTAGCTTGACAAAGTAACTTAAGGAGGTGTATCCCTTTTTATAATTCTTCTACTCTACTCAATCAATATCTACCTCTAATTATTAGAGTGGCATCACTTATGGGTGTGGCGAAATTCTTGAGAACCTGCTCTAATCATCATATTTTTCGCTATCTTAATTCTTGTATGCAATGCCATGAATATATACTGTTATATATTTTGCTACATTAGTGTTGTTGTTGCTTCTGTTCAAATTATAGTATATTGATCAAATTAACCATTTCAGGCAAGAAGAACGCGGAGAAAAACAAGACATTGGCAGATGTTCTTGTTCGGTCAGACATCTCATAGGAAGGACGAAGGTACCAATTCCAGCTGATGGTCCCTCTCCACTTTGTGTTAGCTCATGCATGATTCTTTATTGATCAATTGTTGTATGATCCATTCACAATTTTAGGATGGTGCATTCTTGATACAATTTCACTTACTCAATCCATGCAGTCTATGGACTGAAAAAACAATTACTGCAGTTATTTTCAACTCGTTCTGTGTAGTTTCCAACATATTGCTTATAGTGTCTAGTTTGGTGCCTAATCCAGCTAGAAATGCTTTCTGGGAATACTAGTAACACATATTCACTCCACAGAATAGTTAACGAGTCCTACCTGAACTTTGTATTCCATTCATATTCTTCTGGCAGCAACTTGCCACACAGCCAAAAGTTATCGGGTGTGTCAGCATGAACTTTCCATCCCTCCGTTCAGGTGTATTACTATTTCTGAACTATCAGGCACAAAGGATGCCGAACCTTGTTCATCTGGTGATCACTGTATTGGAATATGAAGGATATGTAGCCTTGTCATCACTCCTTCCTTTTTCCTGAATATTATGACCAGCTGATTAAAGCCTGAAACTGAAGCTTGATCTTACTTAAAATTTACCACAACCTAATTTTTATGCTGCAGTCAGGCCTTGGATAGAAAATAAACATGTTATCCAGGTGATATTTCACTATATTATTTTAGTATTAGAAATGCACATTCACGGATTATAGTAGCGTTTCTGTTTACTGAATTTCATTCTGCTGTTTTTTTCCATATCGCTCATTCTATTGGCATGTTTACTCAAATGTGCCTAATGTTTCTTATTTTTGTTTTCAGGTTTCTCAGAACTACAGATGCTGCTCTATAATCAATTATGAAGTTATTTTTGTGGGGTAATCAATTAGGAAGCTGATGGTGGTAGCTTACTGAACTCTCATTTTGGGGCAAATCTGGAGATGTCTTGGACTGATGGAGTTTCGTGATCAACTTACTATATCCTGTTCTGAGGGCACCCCAGCACACGGGTAAGCAGTCGATCAGACAGCCCAAGCCCGAGAGATGATCAAAATTTCAGATAGACTTGATTCGGTATGCGGCCAATTCTGAATCTGAATCTTAATGGTGTTCGGATTTTAGGGTGCGATGCATGTGTACGATAGCTTCCTCCATCCGCTGGTGGCGTGGCATGAGGCCAACATCGACCGGGGCCTACTGAGCTGAGAGCTAGGGCGAGGGACGTGACGGCGTCACAACTCAAGGCGGCTGTAACACCCTCGATGCGACTATAGCTCCCACGTGTCGAGGCACGACTTAGAGACACAATCGCATTGAAGGCATATGTCGCAAGTTAGTTAATCTTCACAACATCCCATGTAATATAAATAATAAAAGGGGAGATAACATAGTTGGCCCGACTACGGCGCCAAAATAAAAGACAACCCAACATGCGACACGGTTCCGATCACCTCAACTGGGCACCACTATTGATCATCAGGAAAAGAAACATAGTATCGCTGAGAGTCCTCGTTGAACTCTCACTTGAGCTCGAGCGCGTCACCTGGAGCAGAATCATCAGGCCCTGCATCTGGTGTAATAGTAATCTGTGAGCCACAGGGACTCATCAATCTCGCACCCTCGCGATCAAGACTATTTAAGCTTAGTAGGTAAGGCAGGGTAAATATAAGTGGAGCTGCAGCAAGCGACTAGCGTATATGGTGGCTAACCTGTTCGCAAAAGAGAGCGAGGAGAGGAGGCAAAGCGCGAGCGAGAACCTAGAGAACAACCTGCGCAAGCATTACTCCAACACCGTGTCCACTTCCTGGACTCCGCCGAGAAGAGGCCATCACGGTAACTCACACTGTTGATTCATTTTAAATAAGTTAAGGTTCAAGTTATCTACAACCGGACATTAATAAATTCCCATCTGCCCATAACCGTGGGCACGGCTTTCGAAAGTTCAAATCCCTGCAAGGGACTCCCAACTTAGCCCATGACAGCTCTCACGGTCAACGAAGGAATAGACCTCCTCCCGAGACGTTCCAATCAGACTCGGTACCTCGGTTCTTCAAGACACTTCGACAGGTTAAAACTAATCCAGCAACACCGCCCGAATGTGCCGACAAATCCCGATAGGAGCTGCACATATCTCGTTCTCAGGGCACACTTAGATGAACACTACGTACAACTAAAACCAACCCTCGAGTTGCCCCGAGGTGGCGCTGCAAGTGGCTCTATTTGGACCAACACTCAGAGGAGCACTGGACCGGGGGGGGGGGTTTAAATAAGATGACCCTCGGGCTCCGGAAACCCAAGGGAAAAAGAGGCTAGGTGGCAAATGGTAAAACCAAGGTTGGGCATTGCTGGAAAAGTTTTAATCAAGACGAACTATCAAGGGGTTCCCATTATAACCCAACCGTGTAAGGAACGCAAAATCCGGGAACATAACACCGATATGACGAAAACTAGGGCGGCAAAAGTGGAATAAAACACTAGGCGAGAGGCCGAGCCTTCCACCCTTTACCAAGTATATAGATGCATTAATATAACATGGCAATATAATGATATCCTAACAAGTAAATAATGTTCCAATAAGGAACGGTCTCTAATCTTCACCTGCAACTAGCAACGCTATAAGAGGGGCTGAGCAAAGCGGTAACATAGCCAATCAACGGTTTGCTAGGACATGGTGGGTTAGAGGTTTGACATGGCAATTTGGGAGGCTTGAAAGCAAGTGGTAGGCATCGTAGCATTGGCATAGCAAAAGAGCGAGCATCTAGCAAAGCAAAGATAGTAGTGATTTCGAGGGTATGATCATCTTGCCTGCAAAGTTGTCAGAGTTGACTGGATCTTCGAAAGCAAACTCAACGGGCTCCTCGTTAGCGAACTCGTCTCCCGGCTCTACCCAAACAAGACAAACAAGCAATAAGGACACAATCAACCACGTGCAAGGATCAAACAATATGAAGCAAAAATGGTATGCTATGCGGGATGCAATATGTGATGCATATGCAAGATTTGACAAGGAATGCATGAACCTGGCATCAACTTGAAAATTCAAGTGTGCCACTGGAAAGATGAGATGAAATCGCTTGAAAACGATATAAAGAACGCCGGAATCGGAGTTATGGTTTGGAAATGGCAAGCGATTCAAATATGACACCGGTCTGCGATTTACAGCAAGTAGCCATCTAAATGCAATGAGATGAACATGCTATAGCACTCAAACATGACAACAAAATACATGGAAGAGATGCATTCAAGATGCTTAACAAAAGTCTAGCACTGAGCTACGGCCAATTCATCCATTAACAGGTTCAAACAAGCATGGCAAAAATGCATATGGCAAACAGATTTCAGACTTAGTGAAATTAACACTTGTCTGGAATTTCAGATCAGGTAGCACTCTTTGGAGCAACAAAACTACATGCTACAGGACCTGAACATGGCAAAGTAAAACATGGCATGGAGCTAATCAAAAAGCTTAACAAAAGTCCCTCAGTGACTTTGAGCCAAAAGGGATCAGAAAACACATTTGCAAGCATGTGAACATAGCAAAAGCATAATCAGTTTTCAGACTTAGTGAAAACTGGCACATGCTGAAAACAGATATCAAGTAGGCATGTTTGCGAGCTCGATGCACTCACTACGGAGCATGTCATGACAAGCTAAGCATACATCCATCAAGAATACACAACATGCAAGCTAGACATGGCAAGAACAATAACATAGCATGCACGGATCAACTACAACATCATCGGCAAGATTGCTAACAAGTAGACAATCTGCCCAGATTCACGAAGTAGAAAAAGTAGAGCTCGATTGACTCAAGCTAGGGTGCTCCATAATTGCAAACAAAGACATGGATGGATAGAGTACTACAAGATTAATAAAACATCCTTACTGACCATCCTCAAAATAGGCACGGATCACTAGGAAACAATATGAACATATGTCAACATGAGATAAACAGGTCAAGGACTTAGTGGAAATGCCAAGTCCCTGAAATCAGCATTACCAAGTGCCTCACTTTGCAAGCTTGTGCTAGTCACCACACACATCACAAAAATACATGGGTTGCACCTCTGGAAAGATGGAAAAACCCTTAACAAAACATATGTAGAGCACATGGGCATATCATGCATATATTAATCGTGGCAAAAATGACAAATATCTAAATGGAGCAGCAGATCTGACAATTAACTCAAGTAGCACTCTTCTAACAGCATTTCAGGTATCAATATTAACTCAAATGAAAATGATGCAATGAGATGAAATGATGTACTCTCTAAGACGAACATTTTGATATGCTATATGCGCAAAATGGAGCTATGGATGCAAAGTTACGGCACGATGAACAGGAGCAAATAATCTGCAGACTTCGGAGAAAAAAGGTCAACCCTAGGGTTTGAATTATAGATCTGAGATCCGGGGCACGTTTCCCGAGGTCCGCCGGAATCACTGTTCACCGGAGGATCTCGTGGCGGCCGGAGCTCGTGGCCGTCGCCGGACTTGGCGGATCCGGCCGGAGGAGGACGGGGGCGGCACCGGCGAGGCGATGGCGGGCGGGGGCCGGACCGGGTGTGGCGGCGCGCGGGCGAGTCGCCGGCGACGAGGCAATGCCCGGCGAGGTGGGCCGCGGCGGCGCCGGCCGGCGAGGCGGCTCGGCCGCGGGGAAGAAGGCGGTGGGGCTCCCATGCGCGGGCGCGGGGCGGCTCGGGCCGCGGGGGCCTGCCCCGGGCCACGCGGGCCGGTGCGGTGGGAGACGGCGGCGGTGAACGGCGGCGTGCCACGTGGCGGCGGGAGGCAGATCGGACGTGTCCGGCCGGCGGAATGTTTGTCCGGTCGCGAGGAGGGGGAGAGAGTTAGGGTTTCACCCGTGAATTTCGGAGGGGGTTCTATATATAGGCATAGAGGGAGTTAGGAGTGTCCAAATGAGGTGCGGTTTTCGGCCACGCGATCGTGATCAAACGCTCTAGATGATGGAGAGGGTTTTGGGCCAACTTGGAGGGGTGTTGGGCTGCAACACACACGAGGCCTTTTCGGTCCCTCGGTTAACTGTTGGAGCATCAAACGAAGTCCAAATGGTACGAAACTTGACAGGCGGTCTACTGGTAGTAAACCAAGGCTGCTTGGCAAGTCTCGGTCCAATCCGGAAATGTTTAATCCCCACACACGAAAGAAAGGTAGAAATGACCACCGGAGGAGAACGAAGCGCCGGAATGCAAAACGGACAACGGGGAAATGCTCGAATGCATGAGATGAACACGTATGCAAATGCAATGCACATGATGACATGATATGAGATGCATGACAACGATAACAATACACGGAGACAAAACCCGAACCCGAGAAAATAAAATAACTTAAGGCCGGAAACGGCAAGAGTTGGATTACATATTGGCTAAATCATATCCGGGGTGTTACAGCGGCGGCTGCCATCGGTCAAGTGTGGCTCGTCGAGGCTGCCCATTGTGTTTCGTTGCCGCTGCAGGCTGCGAGATCAGGCCGGAAAGGCGCCACGCATTGACGAGTGAGCCAATTTTTGGGGACCATAACAGCATGTCTCAGTCTCTGACGTCTAGAAGTAATGGTAAAGTTTTGAATTTGCATGGCAAGAACCACTTGCGTAGGTAGCTGTAACGCCCTCGATGCGGCTATGCCTCTAAGTCGTGCTTCGACACGTGGGAGATATAGCCGCATCGAGGGTGTTACAAGTTGGTAATCAGAGCCTTCCCCGACCTTAGGAGCCCCTGCTTGATCGAATCGCTGGCCTTATTGAGTCTAGAAATGTTTTGAGTCATTTAGGAATTATATATATCGGAGAGTTAGGACTTCTTTTTACTCCTCAGTCCCTTCGTCGCTCTGGTGAGGCATCCTGACGTAGAGTTTTGACTCTTCTCTTCTTAAATTTCACTAAATTTTTTTTAGGATCAAGCAGGTATCTTGGAATCGTTCCGATGGTTTTGTGACGAGAACATTGTTCTTGGTGCCTCCTGACATTTAGGGGTTATGGCAGTGTCCCGGGGAGTTGAGCTCCGAGGTGTTGTCACAATTTTGTCGTTGCAGTTCTGGAATACCTGAGTTTAGTTTCGCCGACATCGAAAATATCTTTTATGCAGTTGTTGGTGAGATAACCTCGACGCCACCCAGTACTAGGGTGGGAGTTCGGGAGTATTGCCATAACTCGTATAACGGATGCTTTTCGAAGGTTGAGGTAGACGATTTCCGAAGGTTTCTCGGTTATGTGTTGAAGGATGGATACAGCTGGATGTAGGATTTGCTAGTTTTGGGTGAGATATTATGCTTCCCCTGTATCCCCAACACCTGATTGCATAAGCGGAAAGTTTCGGGAGTTTATAAGTGGGAATTCAAGTAGTTCTTAGGATATCTTTTCGACAGATGTATGATATGACATTGGGGTTCGACGTCTAGTGGTCCGCCTATCCACGGTTGGTTTTACAGTGGTCTCGTTGTGTCTTAAAGAGTCCTTGGCTATGCCGACTCAGGGACGCTTCGTATGTCATGTGCACTGTCTTGTACATAATGGTGATGTACGATCGAGCCCGTATAGGCCCCACCACGAAAGCTTCGGACGAAATCTCTATCATATGTTTGTTCCGGCTTATTCTACAAGCCAATCCTTTGTTTTGTTTTTGAGTTGTTGTATTCGAGTTGCTTCGAAGTCAAATGTTGATTCCATACCTTTCCTAAGTGGTGTTCTCATATTCCTATGTGAATACTAATCCTTCTCGATCATCGAGTTTGTTATTTCAATTTCTTTTAACCGGTGTGCTTCTTTTCAAGTTGATCCGATCATTTTAACATCCGCAAGATCAATTATCACTTCTTCTCAACGGTGTTTGTTTCATCCGTCTCCAAGTTGCCTTTGTTTTGATGCCCCGAGACCGCTGCGCCAGGTGTCTTCCAGTTATTCACCGTCGTTGCCATGTCATTTTCTTGCGTGTTGTATCTTGTCATGTCATCGTGTGCATTGCATCATCATGTTTTCAAAACTTGCATCCGCCCCGGTCTCCTCGTTTCGTCCGTTGTCCATTCTGAGCCCAGACACACTTGCACGCGCCCGCGGCATGTCTGGTTTATTATCTTATAAGTGGCCGGAAAATATTCTCGGAATGAGTTGAAAGTTGGCGTGCGGTCTTATTATAGTGTAGATAGACCGCCTGTCAAGTTTCATCGCATTCAGAGTTCGTTTGATAGCCCAACCGTTAAACTATAGCGGCATTATAGCCGGTCTAACGTCGGACGTTTTCGGTCTCCGAAAGCAGTCGCCGGGCCTCCCTCTCTTCTCTTCTCTCAGCTCGAGACCGTCTACACAGCCCACTACCTACCGCCAGGTCCAACCTAACCTCTCTCGTCAGCCCGCAGCCCCCCTCGCACGCGTCCGAAAGTTGTTCCGAACCTGACCCGGACTGTCGCCACCGTTGTGTCCGGATCATCCCCAAACATCTACAAAACGTCTCCGTTTTGTTAATTGGACTCCCTACCTATTTATTTTCTTGACCGTTCGATTTTGATCGGAGACTCCAGATAGCCCCTAACCTTTTCCACCTGATGTATATATTTGGTCCAACCCTAGATCCTAGGTGCGTTGCTCCACTGATCCCATCGCGCCGCCTCCACTCCACCTACTCCCCTCCTCCTTGTTTTCAGCGCCAGCCAACCAAAACCAATCCCTCCCGAGCCAACCATTCCACCAACCAGAAAATTCCCTGCTCGATCCCAAGGGGATCACAAGCAGCTCATCCCCGCCGCCGTCCAAGCGCAGCAAAGCTGCGCCTCCTTCCTTGCCCTCCTATCTCTTCGCCGTCTCCTTCGGTCTCTCTCACTCGCTCTCAAATTTCTCTCTCTCTCTCTCTCTCTCTCGCCAGGTACAGGAGCAACAGGAGGTCGTCCCTGCGCCATGGCCACCGCCCGTTCGTCATCCCTGCTGCCGGTCCTCTTCTACAACGTGACGGCGCCGCCACGCCTCGTTTTGACCTGATCCAGTCGAGATCGACCCAACCGCCATCTTCAGCCTCCGCGCCAATTCCGCCGCCGTCCTGCTTCGCTAGGTCGGGCACGAGCGCGTGCCTCCTCGCGCGCTTCCTCCAGCCGCCCGCGGCGCGCCCCTGCTTCCATCCCCTGCCGCCGGAGCCGCCAAGTCCTGCTGCAGCCGCCTCTCCCCGCGGTGTTGACCTGCTGCTAGCGCATGCTGGTTTCCTCTGCTTCGAGCGATCCAAGCCGCACGCCCTGCTTCCCCTGCTTCGGTCGCGTTGACCCCGATCCAAGGCCCCGCTCCAGCGAGAGGCCCAGATCTGCCAGCCCAGCCGGCCCATCCTCCCCTCAGCCCAAAGTGAGCAGCCCCAGCGCCTGTTCCTGTTGGGCCAGCAAGATTTCGGCCCAACTCATGTTTTTTTCCTGAACGTTTTTTTTTCAGAGAACGTTGTTTTGCAGATAGGTCCCTAAACTTCATGCATATAATAACTTAATAACCGTGCATCGGATTAAAACAATTTATATATGAAAGTTGCTTAGTTTTTCATCTAGTTTCATAATATGTCGTTTTCATCCATGTTTAAAATGTTTAAAATGCTTTTTGATTAAATTTGCTCCTATGCCATGCTAAAATGATTTAATTCATAACTAAATAACCGTAACTCGGTTTGTAACAAACTTTATATGTAAATGGGGTAGAATTTTGCCTAGTTTAACATGGTGGAATCACTTTGCATGTTTAACAACTATAAAATTTGGTTTAGGGCAGAACAGCACCAAACCTAATATATGCATATGAGGATTTTTCTGGACTTGTTGTTTTGTTGTTTCGGCCTCATTTAAACTTGCCTAGATTAGATAGTTTCATCATGCTTCACCTCTTTCCATGCTAACAACATTTAATCTTGTTGGGTACATAAACGAGAGAGAACTAAATAAGTCATGTGGTGTTTTCTTCAATATGCAACTCCGTTGCAAAGAAGAACGAGTCCATGAAGAAGACAAGCGGACGTAGTCGAACGAATCCTCACAACGCGACGTTATCGGAACTAACCCGAAGAAGCAACACCGGAAAGAAGCAAACAACATAGTGAACAACCAACACATAACATGGCATGATGCGCAAACAATTATGATGCATGTCCGGTTTAAATATGCATGACATGGCAAAGGGCACAAACAAAACTACAAGTTAAGTGTATCCCAATATGCAACGAGTTGCATATTGACGGAACACCACATCATTTATTTAGTTCGATCTCGTTTATGTACCCAACAATATTAAATGTTGTTTAAACATGGCAAGAGGTGGAGCAAAGTAAAACTACCTATCTAGTCAAGTTTAAATGAGGCCGGAAGCAACGAACAACAATTCCGGCAAATCCCCATATGCATATATTAGGTTTGGTACTGTTCTGCCCTAAACCAAATTTTATAGTTATTAAACATGCAAAACAAGTACACCATGTTAAACTAGGCATTTTTCTACCCCACTTACATATAAAGTTTGTTAGGTTTGGAGCTACGGTTATTTAGTTATGAATTAAATCATTTTAGCATGGCATATGGGCAAAAATACACAAACAACATTTTAAACATGGTTGAAAGTCGCATATTATGAAACTAGATGAAAAACTAAGCATTTTCCATATTTAAAGTTTTTACATATAATGCACGGATGATGAGTTTATGATCTGCATGGACCTTAGGTTTTTTTTTGCAAATCTGCCAAACTACTTGTTAATAGACAAAATCATCTAGAGGAAAAAACATGACATGGGCCAAAACTGCACTTGGGCCAACAGTGCAAAAGGTGGGGGTAGCAGAGCTCACCCCGGGCTTGGCTCGGTGGGTGGAGAGGGGAAGCAGGGCGAAGTGGGGCTGGCGACACGCTGGGCCTGGGAGCCCTTGCAGCCCACTCTCGCGTCGAGGAGGCACGAGAGGCCTCAGGCGTCGCCCCTCTCTGTGCTCGATGCAGAAACTGAAGCCGACCGCGGTGGCTTCAGGTGGGACAGGGGAACGACGGCCACTCAGGGAACGCAAGGAGGCGGCGAAGGCGAGCGGTTCCAGGCGCGTGACAGTGTTCTCCGGCGAAGTGGCACGCGAGCGAAGCTTAAGGAGGCGGCGCATGCCCTTTGTTCGCCAAAAGTAGAGCAGCGGTGATGGCTTGATGGCGAGGCAGGAGAGACGGGGCACGGCGAGGGATGCAGGGGCGCTTGGTGCTACTCCGGCGAGCTAAGGACTTCGGCGGGACGGCAGGATGGTCTCTTGTGGGTGGCGAGGTGCCCTGGAGGCGGAGTGGCGCCCTGGAGGCGGGGACGAGGCCGAGGACACGGGCTGCGTCGGATCCAGGGCGGAAGGACTTGTTCCCGGCGGCGTCGAGCTGTGGACTTGGCGTGGCAGGATCGCACGACGGCCGGTCCACGCGGAAGCAGGGGAGGTCAACGTGGCCAGGAGAAGGGGGCGACACGGTGGAGCCGCGGTGCCGGCGAGGATGCTGGGGCGTGGGAGGTTGAGAACGTGCTTGGACAGCGCCGGTGCAGGGACGATGCAGGGACGGACTTGGTGCGGCGGAGTTCGGGCCCTGGGATGCTGGCGAGGCGGCCGTCCGAGCGGGAAGACGAGCGCGGGGTTGAGCGCTGCAGTGGGGCGCTCGTCTCCTGTGCGGCTCGGGCATGAGGGGGGATCAGGCGGTCGAGGAGGCCGGCCTGGAGCTGCTCTGCGGTGGCGCTCGACGGGTGAGGACGAGGCAGGGCTCGGGCACGAGCTCTTGCTCGATTCAACCAAGAGGAAGACAAGCAGGGACGAGGTGGGGACGAAGGCAGTCGAGCTCGACAACAGAGGAGGCATAGGCGGACGAGGTCGTGGCCTCGATCCATCCTGGATCGGGCGCCGACTGGCTGCGCTGGTTGGGTGGATGCGGGATCCAGAGGAGGCAATGATTGGTTGGGCATGGAAACTGAGGAGGAGCGGGGGCGGTTGTGGTTGGTGGTTTTTGGATCGGGAGGGGATCCCAAGGAGGAGGGCGACAGTGGACCGGCGGCGCGATGGAGGGATGGATGGGACAAGGTGCCTAGGTTTTAGGGATTGGTCTAGGGTTGGACTATATATAGCATTAGGATTTTGGTTAGGGGCTAAACTCGTCCCTCCGATCGTAATCGGACGTTCGGGAAAAATAGGCTAGGGAGCCCAAATAAGAAAACGGAGACGTTTTGCAAATGTTTGGGGATGATCCGGACACGACGGTGATGACTGCTTGGGTCGGGTCCAGGACAATTTTCGGACGCGCGCGCGAGGAGGGCCGCGGGCTGACGAGAGAGGTTAGGTAGGGTCTGACGGTGAGTAGTGGACTGTGCAGAAGGCCTCAGGCTGAGAAAAGAGAAGAGAGAAAGGCCCGACGACTGTTTCCGGAGACCGAAAACGTCCAACGATAGATCGGCTACTACTGCCGCTATATTTAACAGTTGGGGCGTCAAACGGACTCTGAATGCGGTGAAACTTGGCAGCCGACCTACTAACAACATAACAACACTGCATGCCAACTTTCAACCCATTCCGAGAACATTTTCCGGCCACTAATAAAATAATATTTCGGACGTGCCGCGGGCGTGTGCGAGTGTGGTTGGACTGAGAATGGACAACAGACGGAGCTGAGGAAACCCGGACGGATGCAAGTTTTAAAAAAGATGATGCAATGCGGATGATGACATGGAAAGATGTGATACGCAAGCAAATGTCAAGGCAACAACAACGAATCACTGGAAGACACCTGGCGCGTCGGTCTCGGGGCGTCACAACACTCCACCACTACGAGAGGATCTCGTCCCGAGATCTAGGATGGCACCGGAGGGAAACGGAAGAGGAAGAGAACAGGTAAAACTAAGTTGCTTCTTTGACAATTGAGTGAAAGCAAAGAACCTTGCGAGGTTGAAAGACGTAAGACAAGGGTTGCAATGGGCAAGAAGTACTCCGGTTGAAACGAGATGTACAAGGAACGATAAAGATCAATTATGACAACACTCCGGTTGGAAATGGAAGGTAAGAATATGAACTTGACAAAATGAAAGCACTTGGGTGAGACTCCGGTTAGAAGAGGAATGATAGACACAACACTGGGATTAAAACAAGATAGGGTAGGAATAAGAATGGTATAATTTGGGCAGCACTCCGCCTGTAAAAGGACGGAGTCGAACATGATCTTGGGAAAAATGGATGATACTTGATGAAATCAACAACACACTGCCTCCGGAACTATTGAAAGAATGGCACAAGGGGTAAGAAAGATTTCAGGCGGCACTCCGGTTGAGAAGGGATGGAAAACTTGATAAGATGAGAGGACTCGAATGAAAACACGACACTCCGGTTGAATGGATAGACAAAGGAAAGAGCATATGATGTTGGCAAAATGAGATGATAGGATGAAGAGAGCAACATCACCAAGCCTCCGGAAGAAAAGAGAGAAATGGAATGGAATGGACGGAGGAAAAAACAAGATCTTGAGAGAGCACGCTAACAACATATGCTAGAACGGAGTTGTTGGATTAACAACAATGAAAAGGATAAGCTTGTTGTGGGCTTATGGAAAACATCTCAAAAACTTGAGGTGAAAACTTGCCACAAACAGAAACAATTGCTTGGATTGATGTCAACAAGGAGACGAGAAACTTATTTTCACTGGGAGGATAAATGAAGAACTTGGGTCATTTATAAGCACCATGATAGCAACAATCCTTAGGGAAGGCTTTAGGTGACCATATTACCCAAGATAACTCAAATGACGAGATTGATGGATTTAAAATATCTCATTCCTGACAACTTTTGAATCATGAAACATGAAGGGAAATTGTCAACAATGACATAACACCACCTCAAAAGATAAGGTAAAAAGAATTGCACTCCGGATTGCAAGATGAAGAATACTTGAGCTCCTTAGAAAAGAATCTCGATGAAAACTTCGAGAAGGAATTAAATCCTTGATGAACCATCAAGTAGAGCCTCCATGAATAACTCCGGTAATCAAAAGGATGACAAAAGAAAGAGAAGTTGAGAAAATAAGGTGAAGCCTTGGAATGATTAAATGGAGCTTTGAAATGATATAACCAAGAAAACTTGGAACTCAATAAAGAACGAAGAACAACTGAAATCAAGAATTTTGATGAACCTCCAGAATAAGGAATAAAATTTACTCAATGAAACAAGAATAAGAATTACATTATGCTTATCCTTCACCAATTAAATTGATGACAAGCAACGGATTTGGCATACTACTTATTTTCGTTGAAAAATGATTAAGATAGATATGGAGCAAACTTAAGACGGTCTTCAACGATCCACCGGTAGGATTGTGACAACGGATAAATTGATATGAAGACAAAGGAAGAGGAATCTTGAACGAACCACCGTAAGAATTGAAAACGATTGAAGAAAAGATAAAGAAAACACCGGGAAGAATTTGAGAACGAATGACGATACTTGAGAGTATTTAGATACAAGTGAACGAAGAGATCCTGAACTGAATAGAGAATAAATGAGCGATGCACCGGTAAGATTTAGAGAAAGAGGGCTGAAAGCTGAGAATGAATAAATCTGAGATAATGGCCTTCGAAATAACAAACTGAAAGACTCTTGAAATGCTCCGGATGGATGAAAAGAATTCTCACAATTGAAAACAATTATGAGAGGATGGCATCAAGCTGGAATCACGAATCTTGAAGAGAATGGAGCAAGATTGAGAGAAAAATCTTCTTCGGTCTTCAAATGCAGAGAATGACGATGAGAAACACTACCATGAATCAATTAGGCACTCCGGAAGAATCAAAAGCGAAGAGGTTGAGCCAAAGATGAAAAAAAATTGAAAGCGATATTGGAGAAGGCAATTGACTGATGATAATTCATTCTTACGTCAAACTTCGAGAAGAATTTGGGAGTAACTCCGGGAAAAATTAGAAGAGTCAGGTAAGATCCTGGGAAAAGACCTATGGGTTAGGACCCACTGAAGAGAAACACCATTGAAATGATTTAAAGAGAGAGATTGCACCGGTTGACTTAAAAGACTTGAATGAGATAACATCCTCGAAAGAGCTTGAACGAATGTAGAGTGGAAACACGAATCTTCGAGATATCTTGAGCACTCCGGAACAATTGAATAGTGAGAAGCGGATGATTAAGAGGTGCACCAGTATGAGAAGGCATTTGAAACGAGGAAAGGCTATGATCAATAAGCTTGAATTGATTCCACCGGAGAAGAAAGAGAAATAATAATGATGAACTTGAGGCTCCGTTAGGATCTTCATGAGAATCACCGGATAAGAATATTGACGGAAAAGGATGGAGATACTTCACAAGAATAAAAGGATACTTGATTAAGACACCGGATTCCTTGAAGAAAAAGGGTGGGTGGGCGGGAAAAACAAAGGCAACTTGAAACGGATGAAGCAAACAACGTTGAGAGCGCTTAGATTGAATCTTGCGGATGTTGAAAATGGACGGATCCGCTTGAAGAGAAACACGCCGGTTGAAAAAGGATTGACATGGCAATCTCGATTATCATGAAGGATTAGTATTCACATCGGAGTATGAGAACACCATTTGGGGAAGGTATGGAATCAACACTTGACATTGAAGCAACTCAAATACCACAACTCAAAACAAAAGAAAGGATTGGCTTGCAGAATAAGCCGGAACAAACATATGATAGAGATTTCGTCCGAAGTTTTCGTGGTGGGGCCTACACGGGCTCGATCGTACAGCACCATCATGTACAAGGCAGTGCACATGACATACGAAGCGTCCCCGAGTCGGCATAGCCAAGGACTCTTTAAGACACAACGAGACCACTGTAAAACCAACTGTGGATAGGCGGACCACTAGACGTCGAACCCCAATTTCATATCATACATCTGTCGGAAAGATATCCTAAGAGCTACTTAAATTCCCACTTATAAACTCCCGAAACTTTCTGGTTATGCAATCAGGTGTTGGGGATACAGGGGAAGCATAATATCTCACCCAAAACTAACAAATCCTACATCCAGCTGTATCCATCCTTCAACACATAACCAAGAAACCTTCGGAAATCGTTAACCTCAACCTTCGAAAAGCATCCGTTATACGAGTTATGGCAATACTCCCGAACTCCCGCCCCAGTACTAGGTGGCGTCAAGGTTATCTCACCAACAACTGCATAAAAGAGATTTTCGATGTCGGCGAAACTCAGGTATTCCAGAATCTCAACGATAAAATTGTGATGACAACACCTCGGAGCTCAACTCCCCAGGACACTGCCACAACCCCTAAATGTCAGGAGGCACCAAGAACAATGTTCTCGTCACAAAACCATCGGAACGATTCCAAGATACCCGCGTGATCCTAAAAAAAAATTTAGTGAAAATTTGAGAAGAGAAGAGTCAAAACTCTACGTCAGGATGCCTCACCAGAGCGACGAAGGGACTAAGGAGTAAAAAGAATCCTACTCTCCGATATATATAATCCTATAAGACTCAAATAAATTTCTAGACTCAACTACGCTAGCGATTCGATCAAGCAGGGGGCTCCTAAGTCGGGGAAGACTCTCATTACAAACTTGTAACGCCCCGGACACACCCGCCGGTGGTCGTTACTCCTGGCGGGATCTAGACTGGCCCCACAGATCAATACTAGTCTTTTCTGTGCACTTTGTCCTCACTCATGCACACCCGGGAGCAACTTCCCGGTCGGCCACCCATCCTGACACTACTCCAAGCAAAGCACGCTTAACTTTGGAGTTCTATCTGAATGGGCTTCCGGAAAAGAAGGAATTCCTTATTGATATGAGTAGTCTATCATCCCTAATAAGCCAGGCCATCACAGCTCATGAGTTTAGATTTATAATAAATGAGGCCACAGAAATCTTTGCGCACTATAGGGTGGACGCTGGCCATCCTCCCATAGAGGCAATCCTCTTTGATCAAGAGGAAATAATGTATTTTTAATCTTTAGACTATGTTGCTTTTAATGAGAACCTTAGAAAAAAGGTTCCTACCAATGTTCTAGTTGATAGAATTTCCGAACTTAATAATGATTTTGCTATTCGAAATAATGAGCTAGGATATTCTCTCAAGTATAGGCTCGCGAAGTTTTGTCAAAAGAATGCTTATAATGATGAATTGGTTGTGCAATATGAAGGGCCAAAGGAGGAACCTATACCTCCCAAAATTGATCTTGGGGACTTCTGTCCCATTAAATTTAGCCCTTTTGATTAATTTTGCTTGCCTCAAAGAAAATTTGCTGTTGAACGTAGAGAATATGAAATGAGTTTTCGTGATCTATCCTATTATTATGGCAATACCTAGATCTATCTTTGCTTTTATGCCTAGCTAGGGGCGTTAAATGATAGCGCTTGTTGGGAGGCAACCCAATTTTATTTTTATTCCTTGCCTTTTGATCTCATTTATCTAGCCTCTGTTTTGGTTGTGTGTTTTGTGTTTAATTAGTGTTTGTGCCAAGTAGAACCGTTGGAAGACTTGGGGAAATTCTTTTTGATCTTGCTGTAAAAAACAGAAACTTTAGCGCTCACGAGAATTGCTACCAATTTCATTTGGAACATGATATTTAGTTAATTATTTTTTCAGATTATTAATAGATAAATTCCTCATGTCCAGCAATTTATTTTATAATTTTTGGTGTTCCAGAAGTTTGCGTTAGCTACAGATTACTACAGACTGTTCTGTTTTTGACAGATTCTGTTTTTCATGTGTTGTTTGCTTATTTTGATGAATCTATGGCTAGTAAAAGAGTTTAATAACCATAGAGAAGTTGGAATACAGTAGGTTTAACACCAATATAAATAAAGAATAAGTTTAATACAGTACCTTGAAGTGGTGTTCTGTTCTCTTTCGCTAACGGAGCTCATGAGATTTTCTGTTGAGTTTTGTGTTGTGAAGTTTTCAAGTTTTGGGTAAAGAATTGATGGATTATGGAACAAGGAGTGGCAAGAGCCTAAGATTGGGTATGCCCATGTCACCCCAAGGTAAAATTCAAGGACACAAAAAATCCTAAGCTTGGGGATGCCCCGGAAGGCATCCCCTCTTTCGTCTTCGTCTATCGGTAACTTTACTTGGAGCTATATTTTTCTTCACCACATGATATGTGTTTTGCTTGGAGCGTCTTGTATGACTTGAGTCTTTGATTTTTAGTTTACCATAATCATCCTTTCTGTACACACCTTTTGAGAGAGACACACATGATTCGGAATTTATTAGAATACTCTATGTGCTTCACTTATATCTTTTGAGCTATATAGTTTTTGCTCTAGTGCTTCACTTATACCTTTTAGAGCACGGCGGTGATTTGTTTTATAGAAACTATTGTTCTCTCATGCTTCAATTATATTATTTTGAGAGTCCTACAAAACATCATGGTAATTTTCTTTAATCATAAAAATTAGTCCTAAGGTGATAGGCATCCAAGAGTAGTAAAATAAATTCTTATGAGTGTGTTGAATACTATTTGAAGTTTGATGCTTGATAATTGTTATGAGATATGAAGATGGTGATATTAGAGTCATGCTAGTTGAGTGGTTATGAATTTGAGAAATACTTGTGTTAAAGTTTGTGATTCCCATAGCATGTATGTATGGTGAACCGTTATGTGATGAAGTCGGAGCACGATTTATTTATTGATTGTCTTCCTTATGAGTGGCAGTCGGGGACAAGCGATGGTATTTTCCTACCAATCTATCCCCCTAGGAGCATGCACGTAATACTTTGCTTTGATAACTTGTAGATTTTTGCAACGAGTATATGAGTTCTTTATGACTAATGTTGAGTCGATGGATTATACGGACTCTCATCCTTCCACCATTGCTAGCCTCTCTAATACCGCGCACTTTTCGCCGGTATCATACACCCACCATATACCTTCCTCAAAACAGCCACCATACCTACCTACCATGACATTTCCATAGCCATTCCGAGATATATTGCCATGCAACTTACCACCATTTCGTTTACCATGACACGCTTCATCATTGTCATAATTGCTTTGCGTGATCATGTAGTTGACATCGTATTTCTGGCAAAGCCACTGTTCATAATTTTTATACATGTCACTGTTGATTCATTGCATATCCCGGTACACCGTCGGAGGCACTCACATAGAATCATATTTTGTGCTAAGTATCGAGTTGTAATTCTTGAGTTGTAAGTAAATAAAGTGTGATGATCATCATTATTAGAGCATTGTCCCAAGTGAGGAAGGGATGATGGAGACTATGATTCCCCCACAAGTCGGGTTGAGACTCTGGACGAAAAAAGGCCAAAAAAAGGAGAAGGCTCAAAAAAATGAGAAAAAATGAAAGAAAAAGAGAGAAGGGACAATGCTACTATCCCTTTTCCACACTTGTGCTTCAAAGTAGCACCATGCTCTTCATGACAGAGAGTCTCCTATGATATCACTTTCATATACTAGTGGGAATTTTTCATTATAGAACTTGGCTTGTATATTCCAATGATGGGCTTCCTCAAAATGCCCTAGGTCTTCATGAGCAAGCAAGTTGGATGCACACCCACTTAGTTCTTTTGTTGAGATTTCATACACTTATAGCTCTAGTGTATTCATTGCATGGCAATCCCTACTCACTCACATTGATATCTATTAATGGGCATCTCCATAGCCCGTTGATACGCCTAGTTGATGTGAGACTATCTTCTCCTTTTTTTGTCTTCTCCACAACCACCATTCTATTCCACATATAGTGCTATGTCCATGGCTCACGCTCATGTATTGCGTGAAGATTGAAAAAGTTTGAGAACATCAAAAGTATGAAACAATTGCTTGGCTTGTCATCGGGGTTGTGCATCTTTTAAATATTTTGTGTGGTGAAGATAGAGCATAGCCAGGCTATATGATTTTGTTGGGATAACTTTCTTTGGCCATGTTATTTTGAGAAGACATAATTGCTTAGTTAGTATGCTTGAAGTATTATTATTTTTATGTCAATATTAAACTTTTGTCTTGAATCTTTCGGATCTGAATATTCATACCACAAATAAGAGAATTACATTGAAAATTATGCTAAGTAGCATTCCACATCAAAAATTCTGTTTTTATCATTTACCTACTCGAGGACGAGCAGGAATTAAGCTTGGGGATGCTTGATACGTCTCCAACGTATCTATAATTTTTATTGCTCCATGCTATTATATTATTTGTTTTGGATGTTAATGGGCTTTATTTTACAGTTTTATATCATTTTTTGGGACTAACCTACTAATTGGAGGCCCAGCCCAAATTGTTGTTTTTTTGCCTATTTTAGAGTTTCGCTGAAAAGGAATATCAAACGAAGTCCAAACGGAATGAAACCTTCGGGAACGTGATTTTCTCAACAAACGTGATCGAGGAGACTTGGAGTGGGCGTCAAGAAACAATCGAGGAGGCCACGAGGCAGGGGGGCGCGCCTACCCCTCTGGGCGCACCATCCACCCTCATGGGCCCCTCGTTGCTCCACCGACGTACTTCTTCCTCCTATATATATCCACGTACCCCCCAAACATTCAGGAGCACCACGAAAACCTAATTCAACCGCCGCAAGCTTCTGTACCCGAGAGATCCCATCTTGGGGCCTTTTCCGGAGCTACGCCGGAGGGGGCATTGATCACCATAGCCTCTCCGATGATGTGTGAGTAGTTTACCTCAGACCTTCGGGTCCATAGTTATTAGTTAGATGGCTTCTTCTCTCTCTTTGGATATCAATACATAGTTCTCCTCGATCTTATTGGAGATCTATTCATGTAATCTTCTTTTCGGTGTGTTTGTCGAGATCCGATGAATTGTGGGTTTATGATCAAGTTTAGCTATGAACAATATTTGAATCTCCTCTGAATTCTTTTATGTATGATTGGTTATCTTTGCAAGTCTCTTCGAATTATCAGTTTGGTTTGGCCTACTAGATTGATCTTTCTTGCAATGGGAGAAGTGCTTAGCTTTGGGTTCAATCTTGTGGTGTCCTTTCCCAGTGACAGCAGGGGCAGCAAGGCACTATTGTATTGTTGCCATCGAGGAAAAAAAGATGGGGTTTATATCATATTGCATGAGTTTATCCCTCTACATCATGTCATCTTACTTAAAGCGTTACTCTGTTCTTATGAACTTAATACTCTAGATGCATGCTGGATAGCGGTCGATGTGTGGAGTAATACTAGTAGATGCAGAATCGTTTCGGTCTAGTTGTCACGGACATGATGCCTATATACATGATCATACCTAGATATTCTCATAACTATGCTCAATTCTATCAATTGCTTGACATTAATTCGTTTACCCACCGTAATACTTATGCTCTTGAGAGAAGCCACTAGTGAAACCTATGGCCCCCGGGTCTATCCTCCATCATATTAATCTTCCAACACTTAGCTATTTCTATTGTCGTTTATTTTACTTTGCATCTTTATTTCTCTTTATCATAAAAATACCCAAAATATTATCTTATCATTTCTATCAGACCTCACTCTCGTAAGTGACCGTGAAGGGATTGAAAACCCCTTTATCGCGTTGGTTGCGAGGTTCTTATCTGTTTGTGTAAGTGCGTGGGACTCAAGGGTGATCTCCTACTGGATTGATACCTTGGTTATCAAAAACTGAGGGAAATACTTACGCTACTTTACTCCATCACCATTTCCTCTTCAAGGGAAAACCAACGCTGTGCTCAAGAGGTAGCAGTACCCGAGGATGGCGTTGTACGGGAGGCCGATACGGGCGATGTCGAAGTCGATAAGCTCGGTGCGGTAGTTGTCGCGGGTGCCGAAAGTCACAGGAAGACGGATCTGCCCTAGGGGGCTGGCGAAGCCGCCGCCGATCCCGGAGAAGGACTTGGTGGGGCGAAGCCTTTCATGCGACACATGAAGCAAGCGGAAAGCTTCCATGGAGAGCACATTAAGGCCGGCCCCGCCATCGATGAGGGTCTTGGTGACGTCTACGTTGTAGATGGTGGGCGTGCAGAGCATTGGAAGCACGTCTGAGCTAGTGGTGGCGACGTGGTGGTCCCTCAAGTCGAAGGTGAGGTCGGCCTTGGGCGTCTCCCAACCTGGGGGGGCTCCTTGATGCATGGAGGCAGCGCCGATCCGACGGAAGAACTGCTTGGTGTGGTGGTATGAGGGCGGTGCTTGTGAGCCGCCGAGGAGGGCTGCGGCGGCGATGGGCGCTGGTGCCTCTAAGCTTGCAACGAAGAGGCCACGCAGATCCTCCTAAGACGTCACTTAGGATTCTGGGAGGGTGAGTAGCCAGGCGCGCGGCACGCCAGCGAGGGCCATGGGGGACCAGTCGTGTAACACCCACGATGCGGCTATATCTCCCACGTGTCGAAGCACGACTTAGAGGCATAACCGCATTGTAAGCAATGTCGCCAGTGAGGTAATCTTCACACAACCCATGTAATACATGAGGGAAAGTGATACATAGTTGGCTTACAATCGCCACATCACACAATACATGAATAAAGCATTACAACAATCAGATACAATCAAGGTCCGACTCCAGAACCAAAATAAAAGAAGACTAAGCATAATGCTACAGATCCCCGATCGACCCCAACTAGGCTCCACTACTGATCGATTAGAACGAAACAACACAAAGGACAAGATCTTCATAGAGCTCCTCTTTGAGCTTGGTTGCGTCATCTGCACGGTATCCTCGGCACCTGCAAGCTGGTTTTGGAAGTATCTGTGAGTCACGGGGACTCAGCAATCTCACACCCTCGTGATCAAGACTATTTAAGCTTATAGGAAGGGTAGAAGGTATGAGGTGGAGCTGCAGCAAGCGACTAGCATATATGGTGGCTAACATACGCAAATGAGAGCGAGAAGAGAAGGCAAAGACACGGTCGAGAAACTATGATCAAGAAGTGATCCTATAAAAACCTACGTCAAACATAACTCCAACACCGTGTTCACTTCCCGGACTCCGCCGAGAAGAGACCATCACGGTTACACACGCGGTTGATGCATTTTATTTAAGTTAGGGTTTAGGTTTTCTACAACCAGACATTAACAAATTCCCATCTGCCCATAACCGCGGGCACGGCTTTCGAAAGTTCAATCCCTGCAGGGGTGTCCCGACTTAGCCCATCACAAGCTCTCACGGTCAATGAAGGATATTCCTTCTCCCAAGACAATCCAATCAGACTCGGCATCCCGGTTACAAGACATCCTCGACAATGGTAAAACAAGTCCAGCAAAGCCGCCCGAATGTGCCGACAAATCCCGATAGGAGCTGCACATATGTTGTTCTCAGGGCACACTCAGATGAGACATCCTACGAGTAAAACCAACCCTCAAGTTGCCCAGAGGTGGCCCCGCAGTCTACTCGGTTCGGACCAACACTCAGAGGAGCACTGGCCCCGGGGGGGTTAAAATAAAGATGACCCTCAGGAGCGCGACTCCCAAGGGAAAAGTAGGTGGTGGTGAGGCAAATGGTAAAACCAAGGTTGGGCCTTGCTGGAGGAGTTTCATTCAAAGCGAACTATCAAGGAGTTCCCATTATAACCCAACCATGTAAGGAACGCAAAATCTGGGAACATAATACCGATATGACGGACACTAGGGCAGCAAGAGGGGAACAAAACACCAGGCATAAGGCCGAGCCTTCCACCCTTTACCAAGTATATAGATGCATTAATTAAATAAGAGATATTGTGATATCCCAACAAAATAACCATGTTCCAAACATGGGACAAGCTCCAATCTTCACCTGCAACTAATAACGCTATAAGAGGGGTTGAGCAAAGCGGTAACATAGCCAAAGAACGGTTTGCTAGGACAAGGTGGTTAGAGGCTTGGCTTAACAATATGGGAGGCATGATAAGCAAGTGGTAGGTATCGCAGCATAGGCATAGCAAAAGAGCGAGCAACTAGCAAGCAAATATAGAAGTGATTTCGAGGGTATGGTCATCTTGCCTGAGATCCCGCAAGGAAGAAGAACGAGTCCATGAAGAAGGGAAACAGACGTAGTCGAACGGATCCTCACAAACGCAACATTATCGGAACCAACCCGAAGAAGCAACACCGGAAAGAAGCACACAACATAGTAAACAACCAACACACAACCAATGCATGATGCACAATCAAGTATGATGCATGTCCGGTTTAATGAGGCATGGCATGGCAAAGTGCATAAACAACACTACAAGTTAAGTGGACCTCAATATGCATCGGGATGCATATTGAAAAAACACCACATTCCATTATTTAGTTCTCTCTCATTTATGTATTCAACAATATTAAATGTTGTTAAACAAGGCAAGAGGTTAAGCAAAGTAAAACTACCTTCCTAGTCAAGTTTAAAAGAGGCCGGAAACAACGAACAACACTTCCGGAAAATCCTCATATGCATATATTATGTTTGATACTGTTCTGCCCTAAACCATATTTTATAGTTGTTAAACATGCAAAGTGATGCCACCATGTTAAACTAGGCATTTTTCTACCCCATTTACATATAAAGATTATTTAAATCCGAGCTACGGTTGATTAGTTATGAATTAAATCATTTTAACATGACATAGGAGAAAACTTAACCAAACAACATTTAAACATTTCAAACATGCATGAAAGTCGCAAATTATAAAACTAGACAAAATTCTAAGCAACTTTCATATAAAATTTATTTAGATCCGATGCACGGTTGCGAAGTTTTTAAATGCATGAAGTTTAGGGGCTAAACTGCAAAACTGCAGTTTCTGGATAATAGCTAAATCGCATAACAGGAAAAAAAATAGAAATGGGCCGAATCTGCGATCGCGCCAACAGTGCACACAGGGCTAGGGGATTTGGTGGTGCTCACCATGGGCTTCGGCCCAGTCCAAGCAGTGGTGGGGCAGGCTGGATCTGTGTAGCCCACACGAGTAGGGAGGCTGCTCGGTCAAACTGGAGGGAGTCAACCCGCTCGTCTTCACTGTAGAGGAAGCAGGGGCGCGGCGGCTGGGAGCAACACTCCGGCGACTGGGTCAGAGGGCCGGCGAGGCGAGGGACTACAGGTGCGGCGGCCTGGAGCGGCAAGAGGTGGGGTCCACGGGCTGACAGGGCGCCGACGCGGTCAACGCGGGCAGACGAGCGGGCGAGGCACAGGTTTGCTGGCGCTCCTCTGCTCAAGAAGAAGCAGAGCAACGGTGGCGTCTTGGCGGGGCTGCAGGCGGTGCGGATCCGGGCGAGGACGGCGGCTCCGGTCGGCCAGAAGGTTCCGGCGAGCGAAGCAGGGTTCGAGGCTCGGTCAACGCGAACGAGACGAGGCGACTCTGTTCTCGTCTCTGAAGAACACACTGCAGCGGTACGCGAGGTTCAGAGCTGCCACGGCGGCAGATACGAGCGGGTCCAGGGCGGGGCGTCGCCAGCGGGAAATGGCTGGGAACGGGCCAGGGCGGCGAAGGAAGGCGACGGCAGGGTCGAGGAGGATGGATCGAACGGTGGAGGCTTGAGGCGCTGGTTCGGGCAAAGCTCAGCGAGGCCATGGCGCGGGGTGCTCCTGTCAACAGAGAAAGGAGAACAGAGAGAGATGAGAGAGGGAGAAATGGGAGGAGCACGGGAAGGAGAAGAAGGGGGCGACTCTCATCTGGTAAAGGTCGCCGGAGATGTGGTTTGCCGGGGCGGCGGGGACGGCACGAGGCAGGAGGCGACAGGGAGCTTCTCTCCCTGGCTCACGATGAGGGGAACAGGGGTTCTACGTGGGCTGTGGTGGTTGGATAGATCAGTGCATGGATTGGATCGAATGGATTCCGGTGGGGATTGGTCGGCGATGGATCCAAGGAGAGACCAAGTGGCGACGGGATGGATCCCGAGAGAGAGGAAAAGGCAGGTAGGTGGCGGCAGAGGGACAAGACTCCTAGATTTTAGGGTTAGGTTGATTTGGTAGGTGGTGGTCTATAAATATAAGGAAAAGGGGGAGTTTGGATCATCCGATCGAAATCGGACGGTTCAGAAAGAATAGGCTAGGGAGTCCAAATAATAAAACGGTGATATTTTATAGATATTTGGGGATGATCCGGATCTAACGGTGACGACTGCCCGAGTCGGGTCCGGGACTGCTTTCGAGCGCGCGCGCAAGGAGGGCCGCGGGATGACGAGAGAGTTTAGGTAGGGCCTGACGGTGAGTGGTAGTGGGTTGAGAGGAGAGAAGAGAGAGAGGCCCGGCGACTGTTTCCGTAGACCGAAAACGTCCGACGTGTGCCTGGCTATAATGCCGCTATAGTTTAACGGTTGGGCTATCAAACGAACTCCGAATGCGATGAAACTTGACAGGCGGTCTATCTACACTATAATAAGACCACACACCAACTTTCAACCCAATCTGAGAACATTTTCTAGCCACTTATAAAATACTATTTCGGACATGCCGCGGGCGCATGCAAGTGTGGCTGGGCTCAGAACGGACAACAGAAGGAACTGGGGGGAACCCGGACGGATGCACGTTTTGAAAACATGATGATGCAATGCACAGGATGACATGACAAGATGCAACACGCAAGCGAATGACATGGCAACAATAACGAATAAGTTGAAGACACCTGGCGCATCAGTCTCGGGGCGTCACAACACTCCACCACCATGAGAGGATCTCGACCCGAGATCCTAGGGATGGCACCGGAGGGGAAAGGAAGAGCAAGAGCTGAGGTGAAACTATGTTGCCTCTTTGACAAACGAGTGAAACCAAAGAACCTTGCAAGGTTGAACAAATTCGAGAAAAGAATACAACGAAGGTGAACAAAGTCGAAAACACTCCGTTAGAAAAGAGGGACAAAGATCATTGCGAAAAACGTTGATGTTGAAGGGCAAGATATATATTGAAACCACTCCGGTTAAGTCAAGATAGAGAAGGATTAAGAATGATATAATTTGGACAGCACTCCGACTGAAAATGGAAGGAATTAACAAGAACTTGACAAGATGAGAGGATACTTGATGAAATCAACAACACACTACCTCCGGAACTATTGAAAGAATGGCACAATGGGTAAGAACGATTTCAGACAGCACTCCGATTGAGAAGGGATGGACAATTTGATAAGATGAGAGAACTTGAATGAAGGACACGACACTCTGGTTAAATGGATAAGCACGAAAAGAACATGATCTTTGACCAAACGAGATGATGGGTGAAAAGAGCAACATCACAAAGCTTCCGGATCAAAAGAATAGAAGCTGGATTGTTGGGATAAAGGGACGGAGAAGAAAATGACAATTTCTGCCACAAATGAGCTTGAAGAAGCAACTTTAGGAGAAGGGTCGAACGGAGTTGTTGGAAAAACCAACAACGAAAAGAGCAAGGTTGTAGTGCGCTTATGGAAAACATCTCAAAACTATGAGGTGAAATTCTGCCACTAACGGAAACCAAAAGATTGGATTGATATGGACAAGCAGACGAGAAACTTATTTCACCAGGAGGATGAATGAAGAACTTGGATCATTTATAAGCACCATAAATAGCAACAATCCTTAGGGAAGGCTTTACGTGAAACATGACACAAGATAACTCCAATGAAGAGATTGATGGGTTTAAAATACCTCATTCTTAACAACATGTGAATCATGAAACATGAACTCAAATTATCAAGAATGACATAATACCACCTCCAATGATACAGTAAAAAGGATTGCACTCTGGATTGCAAGATGAAGAAACTTGAGCTCCTCTAAAAAGAATGTTGATGAACACTTCGAGAAGGAATTAAATCCTTGATGAACCATCATGTAGAACCTTCATGAAGAACTCCGTTAAACAAAAGAATGATCAAACAGAAGGAAAGAGAAGTTGAAAACACAAGGTGAATCCTTGTACCGATTTAGATGAATCTCCATGGTGAAATAATTGAAAAAGGTTGGAACTCTGGGAAAAAGAGAAGATGAAACAATTGAAATCAGGAATTTGGTGAGCCTCCGGAATAGGGAATTGAGTTCACTCGATGAAACAAGAATAAGAATTACATTATGCTTACCTTCACCAATTAAATTGATGACAATCAATGGATTTGGCATATTACTTATTCTCGTAGAAAAGATTAAGAGAGATATAACATAAACTTGAGAATGTCATCCACGAACCACCGTTAGGATTTCGAAGAACGAATAAATTGATATGATAACCAAGGAAGATAGATCTTGAACGAACCACCGTAAGAATTGAAAAATGAACGAAGTAAAGGGATTAATCAACGGGTAAGAATTGTGAAATGAACGAAGATACTTGATACAATCTAGATACATGAGAATGAAGGGATCACGAACTGATTAGAAATCACTTGAACGATGCACCGATAAGATTGGAGAATGATAACTGACAGCTGAGAATGAATAAACCTGAATTGATGGACTCCGGATAACAAACTGAGAAGACTCTTGAATTGCTTCAGATGGGTAAGAAGAATTCTCACAATCAAAAACAATTATGAGAGGATGGCAAAAGGCTAGAACCATGAATCTTTGAGAGAACGGATATGGTGTGGAGGGAAAAATCTTCTTCTGTCTTCAAAATGTGAGAATTACGACGGGAAACACCACCAAATTGTTGAGATAATCCGGGATGAAAAATAGAAAGGTTGAACCAATGATGAAAAGAATTTAACCGATCTTGGAGAAAGGCCTTTGATGGATGATAAATCATTCTTACGTCAAACTTCGAAAAGAAATTTGAGGATAGCTCCGGGAAAATAAGAAGAGTCAAGTAAGATCCTGGGAAAAGACCTGTGGGTTAGGGCCCACTCAAAAGAAACACCGTAGAACGATTTAAAAGAGAGAATGCACCAGTTGAATTAAAAGGCTTGAATGAGAGAACGTCCTCGAAGATATTGAACAACTGCAGAGTGGAAACACGAATCTTCGAGATATCTTTAGCACTCCGGAACAATTGAATAGTGAGAAGTGGATGATTAAGAGGTGCACCGGCAAGAGAAGGTATTTGAAACGAGGAAAAATATATGATCAATAAAGCTTGAATTGATACCACCAGAGAAGAAAAAGAAATGAGGAATGTTGAACTAGTAGAACATCTTCATGAGGACCACCGGGTAAAAATATCGACGGAAAAGAATGGAGAGACTTCACATGAATAAAAGGATACTCGGTTAGAGATCTGAGTCCTTGAAGAAAAAGGGTGGGAGGGCGGGAAAAACAAAGGCAGCTTGGGACGAATGAAACAAACAACATTGAGAAGACTTGGAGTTGATCTTACGGATGAGACAAATGATAGGATCATCTTGAAGAGAATCGCACCGGCTGATAAGGCTTGACATGACAAACTCGATGATCGAGAAGGATTAGTATCACATAAGAACATGAGAACACCGCTTAGGCAAGGTATGGAATCAACATTTGACTTCGAAGCAACTCGAATACCACAACTGAAAACAAAACAAAGGATTGGCTTGCAGAATAAGCCGGAACAAACATATGATAGAGATTTCGTCCGAAGTTTTCGTGGTGGGGTCTACACGGGCTCGATCGTACAACACCATCATGTCCAAGGTAGTGCACATGACATACGAAGCATCCCCGAGTTAGCATAGCCAAGGACTCTTTAAGACACAACGAGACCACTGTAAAATCAACCGTGGATAGGCGGACCACTAGACGTCGAACCCCAATTTCATATCATACATCTGTCGGAAAGATATCCTAGGAGCTACTTGAATTCCCACTTATAAACTCCCGAAATTTTCCGGTTATGCAATCAGGTATTAGGGATACAGGGGAAGCATAATATCTCACCCAAAACTAGCAAATCCTACATCCAGCTGTATCCATCCTTCAACACATAACCAAGAAACCTTCGGAAATCATTTACCTCAACCTTCGAAAAGCATCCGTTATACGAGTTATGGCAATACTCCCAAACTCCCGCCCCAGTACTGGGTGGCGTCGAGGTTATCTCACCAACAACTGCATAAAAGAGATTTTCGATGTCGGCGAAACTTAGGTATTCCAGAATCTCAACGATAAAATTGTGATGACAACACCTCGGTGCTCAACTCCCCGGGACACTGCCACAACCCCTAAATGTCAGGAGGCACCAAGAACAATGTTCTCATCACAAAACCATCGGAATGATTCCAAGATACTCGCGTGATCCTAAAAAAATAAATTTAGTGAAATTTGAGAAGAGAAGAGTCAAAACTCTATGTCAGGATGCCTCACCAGAGCGACGAAGGGACCGAGGAGTAAAAAGAATTCCTAACTCTCCGATATATATAATCCTAAATGACTCAAAACATTTTTCTAGACTCAATAACGCCAGCGATTCGATCAAGCAGGGGGCTCCTAAGGTCGGGGAAGGCTCTGATTACCAACTTGTAACGCCCATGATGCGGCTATATCTCCCACGTGTCGAAGCACGACTTAGAGGCATAACCGCATTGTAAGCAATGTCGCAAGTGAGGTAATCTTCACACAACCCATGTAATACATAAGAGAAAGAGATACATAGTTGGCTTACAATTGCCACTTCACACAATACATGAATAAAGCATTACAACAATCAGATATAATCAAGGTCCGACTCCGGAACCAAAATAAAAGAAGACTACCCCTAATGCTACAGATCCCCGATCGACCCCAACTGGGCTCCACTACTGATCGACTAGAACGAAACAACACAAAGGACAAGATCTTCATAGAGCTCCTCTTTGAGCTTGGTTGCGTCATCTGCACGGTATCCTCAGTACCTGCAAGCTGGTTTTGGAAGTATCTGTGAGTCACGAGGACTCAGCAATCTCACACCCTCGTGATCAAGACTATTTAAGCTTATAGGAAGGGTAAAAGGTATGAGGTGGAGCTGCAGCAAGCGACTAGCATATATGGTGGCTAACATACGCAAATGAGAGTGAGAAGAGAAGGCAAAGGCACGGTCGAGAAACTATGATCAAGAAGTGATCCTACAACAACCTACGTCAAACATAACTCCAACACCGTGTTCACTCCCCGGACTCCGCCGAGAAGAGACCATCACGGTTGCACACGCGGTTGATGCGTTTTAGTTAAGTTAGGGTTTAGGTTTTCTACAACCGGACATTAACAAATTCCCATCTGCCCGTAACCGCGGGCATGACTTTTGAAAGTTCCATCCCTGCGGGGGTGTCCCAACTTAGCCCATCACAAGCTCTCACGGTCAACGAAGGATATTCCTTCTCCCAAGACAATCCGATCAGACTCGGCATCCCGGTTACAAGACATCCTTGACAATGGTAAAACAAGACCAGCAAAGCCGCCTGAATGTGCCGAAAAATCCCGATAGGAGCTGCACATATCTCGTTCTCAGGGCACACTCAGATCAGACATCCTACGAGTAAAACCAACCCTCAAGTTGCCCCGAGGTGGCCCCGCAGTCTACTCGGTTCGGACCAACACTCAGAGGAGCACTGGCCCGGGGGGGAGGGGGGTTAAAATAAAGATGACCCTCGGGAGCGCGACTCCCAAGGGAAAAGTAGGTGGTGGTGAGGCAAATGGTAAAACCAAGGTTGGGCCTTGCTGGAGGAGTTTTATTCAAAGCGAACTGTCAAGGGGTTCCCATTATAACCCAATCGTGTAAGGAACGCAAAATCTGGGAACATAATACCGATATGACGGAAACTAGGGCGGCAAGAGTGGAACAAGACACCAGGCATAAGGCCGAGCCTTCCATCCTTTACCAAGTATATAGATGCATTAATTAAATAAGAGATATTGTGATATCCCAAAAAAATAACCATGTTCCAAACATGGGACAAGCTCCAATCTTCACCTGCAACTAACAACGCTATAAGAGGGGCTGAGCAAAGCGGTAACATAGCCAAACAACGGTTTGCTAGGACAAGGTGGGTTAGAGGCTTGGCTTAACAATATGGGAGGCATGATAAGCAAGTGGTAGGTATCGCAACATAGGCATAGCAAAAGAGCGAGCAACTAGCAAGCAAAGATAGAAGTGATTTCAAGGGTATGGTCATCTTGCCTGAGATCCCGCAAGGAAGAAGAACGAGTCCATGAAGAAGGCAAACGGACGTAGTCGAATGGATCCTCACAAACGCAACATTATCGGAACCAACCCGAAAAAGCAACACCGGAAAGAAGCACACAACATAGTAAACAACCAACACATAACCAAGGCATGATGCACAATCAAGTATGATGCATGTCCGGTTTAATGAGGCATGGCATGGCAAAGTGCACAAACAACACTACAAGTTAAGTGGAGCTCAATATGCACCGGGATGCATATTGACAAAACACCACAATCCATTACTTAGTTCTCTCTCGTTTATGTACTCAACAATATTAAATGTTGTTAAACAAGGCAAGAGGTTAAGCAAAGTAAAACTACCTTCCTAGTCAAGTTTAAAAGAGGCCGGAAACAACGAACAACACTTCCGGAAAATCCTCATATGCATATATTAGGTTTGATATTGTTCTGCCCTATACCATATTTTATAGTTGTTAAACATGCAAAGTGATGCCACCATGTTAAACTAGGCATTTTTCTACCCCATTTACATATAAAGATTATTTAAACCCGAGCTACGGTTGATTAGTTATGAATTAAATCATTTTAACATGACATAGGAGCAAATTTAACCAAACAACATTTAAACAATTCAAACATGCATGCAGGTTGCAAATTATTAAACTAGACAAAATTCTAAGCAACTTTCATATATAATTTATTTAGACCCGATGCACGGTTGTGAAGTTATTAAATGCATGAAGTTTAGGGGCAAAACTGCAAAACTGCAGTTTCTGGATAATAGCTAAATCACAGAACAGGAAAAAAAATGGAAACGGGTCGAATATGCGATCGGGCCAACAGTGCACACAGGGCTAGGGGATTTGGTGGTGCTCACCATGGGCTTCGGCCCAATCCAAGCAGTGGTGGGGCAGGCTGGATCTGTGTAGCCCACACGAGTAGGGAGGCTGCTCGGTCAAACTGGAGGGAGTCAACCCGCTCGTCTTCACCGTAGAGGAAGAAGGGGCGCGACGGCTAGGAGCAACACTCCGACGAGCGAGGCAGAGGGGCGGCAAGGCGAGGGACTACAGGTGCGGGGGCCTAAAGCGGCAAGAGGTGGGGTCCACGGGCCGATAGGGCGCCGACGCGGTCAACGCGAGCAGACGAGCGGGCGAGGCATAGGTTTGCGGGTGCTCCTCTGCTCAAGAAGAAGCAGAGCAGCGGCGACGTCTTGGCGCGGCTGCAGGCGGAGCGGATTCGGGCAAGGACGGCGGCTCCGGTCGGCCAGAAGGTTCCGGCGAGCGAAGCAGGGTTCGAGGCTCGGTCAATGCGAACGGGACGAGGCGGCTCTGCTCTCGTCTCTGAAGAACACACTGCAGTGGGGAGCGAGGTTTAGAGCTATCGTGGCGGCAGAGACGAGCGGGGCCAGGGCGGGCGTCGCCGGCGGGAACCGGCCGGGAACGGGCTAGGGCAGCAAAGGAAGGCGACGGCAGGGTCGAGGAGGACGGATCCGAACGATGGAGGCTTGAGGCGCTGGTGCGGGCAAAGCTCAGCGAGGCCATGGCGCGGGGTGCTCCTATCGACAGAGAAAGGAGAACAGAGAGAGATGAGAGAGGGAGAAACGGGAGGAGCATGAGAAGGAGAAGAAGGGGGCGACGCTCATCTGGTAATGGTCGCCGGAGATGTGGTTTGCCGGGGCGGCGGGGACAGCAGGAGGCGACATGGAGCTTCTCTCCCTGGCTCACGATGAGGGGAATAGGGGTTCTGCATGGGCTGTGGTGGTTGGATGGATCGGTGCATGGATTGGATCAAAAGGATTCCGGTGGGGATTGGTCGGCGATGGATCCAAGGAGAGACCAAGTGGCAAAGGGATGGATCCCGAGAGAGAGGAAAAGGCAGGTAGGTGGCGGCAGAGGGACAAGGCTCCTAGATTTTAGGGTTAGGTTGATTTTGGTAGGTGGTGGTCTATAAATATAAGGAAAAGGGGGAGTTTGGATCATCTGATCTAAATTGGACGGTTCAGAAAGAATAGGCTAGGGAGTCCAAATAATAAAATGGTGATATTTTGTAGTTGTTTGGGGATGATCCGGATCCAACGGTGATGATTGCCCGAGTCGGGTCAGGGACAGCTTTCGGGCGCGCGCGCGAGGAGGGCCGCGGGCTGACGAGAGAGTTTAGGTAGGGCCTGACGGTGAGTGGTAGTGGGCTGAGAGGAGAGAAGAGAGAGATGCCCGACGACTGTTTCCGGAGACCAAAAACGTCCGACGTGTGCCCGACTATAATGCCGCTATAGTTTAACGGTTGGGCTATCAAACGAACTCCGAATGCGATGAAACTTGACAGGCGGTCTATCTACACTATTATAAGACCACACACCAACTTTCAACCCAATCCGAGAACATTTTCCGGCCACTTATAAAATACTATTTCGGACATGCCGCGGGCACGTGCAAGTGTGGCTGGGCTCAGAACGGACAACAGAAGGAACTGGGGGAACCCGGTCGGATGCAGGTTTTGAAAACATGATGATGCAATGCACAGGACGACATGACAAGATGCAATACGCAAGCGAATGACATGGAAACAAAAACGAATAACTGGAAGACACCTGGCGCATCGGTCTTGGGGCGTCACAAGTCGGCCATGACCTTGTCGTCACCTCCAGCTTCTAGGACGGCCTCCTCCTATGTCAGCAGGAAGGCCGACGGATCCGCCACGTTGTCATAGCGAGGCGGCATCTCTGGATTGAACTTGCACGGCCACTGCACCCGCCACAAGGCAGGGGTGAAAGCTCTGAGCCCCCTAACGCCGTAGTGGGTGCCCGTCGCCCCGACCGACGGAGCAACGCCTAGCATGGGGACAAAGCGTGGATACGGTGGAGCATGGATCTACGGAAGGAAAGCTTCGGCAAACTGCCTACCTCGCGCGCCAAATGTCGGATTTATGGTTCCGGCAAAACCCTTAAGGTTTGAACTCTGGGTTGCGCACGAAGATCTCTCCTTCCCCCTAGCTCACTCACTCACCACGATCTCAAAGCTCAGCTCGTCGAACTCGAAGAACAAGGGACACAAGAGTTTATACTGGTTTGGGCCACTGATGTGGTGTAATACCCTACTCTAGTGTGGTGTGGTGGATTGCCTTATAGGCTGAGGATGAACAAGTACAAGGGAAGAACAGCCGCCTGAGGAGAGGTGTTCTTAAGCTCGGTGAGCTGGTGCGTATGAGGGTGGAATGGATCCCATGCCCCGTCCCTGGTGGTGGCTAGTCCTATTTATAGAGGCCCTAGTCCTCCTCCCAAATATTAGGCGGGAAGGGATCCCACAACGGCCAATTTGAAGGGGGACAGCTAGTGCAAGCTATCCTGACAAAAGGTCATCTTCGCCTGCCAAAGGCTCTGGTGGTGACGCCGTCATGGGCTCCGCGAGGACCTCCGTCCTGCCGTCCTGCTGGTCTTGGTCTCGTTGCACCGATATAGAAACCTTTTCCTTATGCCTCGGGACTCCTCGCCTGCGCCTGCTCCTTTAGCATCAAAGATGCAACTGGTGCTCTACGCCCGCTGGCGCCCGCCTGGCACCCGCCTGGCCTTGGTCGTCATGGCTCACGTCACGGGAACCTCATGAGGTTCCCCTCACCTTTATCTCTCCGCTCCTCGCGAGCCAGCCTAGTATGGCTGCCCCTGCGGAGGTCTAGTGTCGTCCGCCTCGCGAGGCTTTGCCCCTCGCGAGGGTCTTGAGTGTTTGCTGGTCAAGATGGGCCATAGTAGGCCGCTAGAGGAGCCACGCCATGGGCCGCAGGCAGGCAAGTCTCGGGACCTCCATTCCCAGAGTGCCGACAGCTATGTCCAATAGTCAAGTATGATCATATTGTCTCCTACTTGGTCCTTCTAAAAGAGAAGATGGAGACTCAATTTCAAAATAAAAATTGCATAAAGTAAAAGATAGGACCTTCGCATAGGGAAGTAGGCATTTGTAGAGGTGCCAGAGCTCAAGGCGAAAAACTTAGAGATAAAAACATTTTAGGAGGTGTATCCATCCCACCAACGAAAACGACTTAGAGTTCCCAACACTTTCCATGCATAGATATATCACAGGTGGTTCCCAAACAGAAAATAAAGTTTATTCCTTTTTCCACCATACTTTCAGTTTCCATGGCTAACCGTATCCACGGGTGCCCTCCATACCAACACTTTCCAAGGAATATATTATTTGACAACATAAAGTAAATTCATTTTTGCATTTCGGGACTGGGCATCCCTAATACCTTTGCCTTACTCTCGTGCAATGACAAGTGAATAAACACTCATCGTGAGAGTAACACATCTAGCATGGAAAATATTTGCCACCCCTCACCGCTCCGCGAGCGAAACAAACACACAAAAGAGAAGTTTATTTTGAAAATTAGAAATGGAACATACAAATTTGCTTAGAACGGCAAAAGAATACCGCATATAGGTAGATATAGTGGACTCATGTGGTAAAACTGGTTTAATGGTTTTTGGAAGCACAAGTAGAGATCATACTTAGTGCAAAATGAAGGCTAGCAAAAGATTGGGAAGTGACCAACTAAGAAACGAATAATCTCATAAGCGAGCATTAAGCATAACTAACACTGAATAATGCACCATAAGTAGGATATAATTTCATTGCATAACTATTGACTTTCATACATGCATAGGGAATCACAAACCTTAACACCAATATTCTTACTAAAGCAAAATTACTCATCAAGATGACTCACATATCACATCATCATATCTCAAAACTATTACTAAGAATCAAGTTTATTTTGTCCAATGATCTTCATGAAAGTTTTTATTATATCCTTCTTGGATATCTATCACTTTGGGACTAATTTTCATGTGTTGCATTTCATAAGCTCAAAAAAATATAAGTGAAGATCATGAGCATAATATTTCTTTCTCTCAAATTAATTTAAGTGAAGCAAGAGAGAATTTCTTGCAAATTTTACTAACTCTCAAATAAATCTAAGTGAAGCAAGAGAGCATTTCTTCAAAAATACTAAAGCACACCATGCTAAAAAAGATATAAGTGAAGCACTAGAGCAATTCCATAGCTCATAATAATTTAAGTGAAGCATAGAGAGAAATTCTAACAAGTCATGACATAATTTTGGCTCTCCCAAATAGGTGTGTCCAGAAAGGATTGATGACTTAAGACACAAAATAAAACAAGCAAAGACTCATATCATACAAGACGCTCCAACCAAAACACATATCATGTGACGAATAAAAGTATAGCTTCGTGTAAAATACCCATGGTCGTTAGAAGAAAGAGGGGATGCCACTCGGGGGCATCCCCAAGCTTAGTTGGTTGCTCATTTTTGGATAATAGCTTGGCATGCCGGGGCATTCCCAAGCTTAGGCTCTTCAATCCTTTATTCCTTCATCCATCATAAGATAACCCAAAACTTAAAAACTTCAATCACACAAAACTCAACAAAACCTCGTGAGATCCGTTAGTGTAAGAATAATAAATCAGTACTATAAGTACTGTATCAAACCAATTCATATTTTGTTCTTGTATTATATCTACTGTATTCCAACTTTTCTATGGCAAAAGGTCATCAAAGAAAACCATAGATCCATCAAAATAAGCACACACCACAAAGAAAACAGAATCTGTCAAAACAGAATAGTTTGTAGCAATCTGACTATTTTGAATACTTATGTAACTCCAAAAATTCCGAAAAATTAGGAAGACATGAAAAATTTGTATAATGATCAACTGAAAGTGGAATGGGTATTTTATTGCTCTCTGGTAAAACATGAAAATTATTTTCGTGGGCGTAGAAGTTTCTGTTTTTTCAGTAAGATCAAACAATTATCACCCAAGAAGATCCTAAAGGTTTTACTTGGCACAAACACTAATTAAAACATAAAAACACAATCATAACAGTAGCATAATTGTGTTAACAGTCAAGAACAGAAAGCAAAAATAAAATTTATTCGTTGATTTGCCTCCCAACAAGTGCTATAGTTTTACGCCCTTAGCTAGGCATAAAGCAAGGATCTAATTTTTGTCATCCTTCTTCTTAACCTTCTTAGAGGTGTTTTCATCGTGGGGTTTTGTGAACACAACATAAAAGACATTATCCATAGAAACCTTAGCATTCCTAAGTTGATGTTCATCATACCCTTTTTGATTTCCCGCAACAATCCAAGAGTAATGTTGATTTACATTATTGAAAACTTGTTGGAATATATCTAGAACGGGGATTTCCTTTTTAAGATTATCATCAAAGATTTTATTATCCCCCAGCAAGTGTCTTAAAGCATAATCACTACTGTAGAGAATTTCATCTATCACAGGTTTTTCATGATTCATACCATAAAAATCAAAAATTTCCCTAGCTTCCCGTATTATGTAGTCAAATTTATTCATAAGGACAAGAGTGGCCAACTTTTTAGCTCTAGGACTGTTTACAACAGGAAGCTCAAAAAACAATCTTTGCAAAGTAGGATGGGGACTAATAAATTTACTTTCAAGTTTCGGAACTAGTGCTGAAATAGCATCTGCATAAGATCTAGTAGTTTTAATTATAGGAGCATCGTCAAGACTTACATTCCCAACACAATTGAAAAATTCTTGGATACGTTCTTTTCGCATAATGTTCCCTTGCCCTAAGATAAAAGCTTTAGCATCCAGATTGCCCGTACGCCCAATCTTAGGAGTAAGGCCATCATATGTTGGTGCCATACCGAAATCACTCATGATTGCAACCAAAGGATAAATCTGACGAGAAAACGGCGAACGGAGAAAGAGGGGCGAATAAAACGACTTTTTTTTGTGTAGTGGGGGAGAGGAAAATGAGAGGCAAATGGAAAATAATGTAAATTGCAAGGATATGAGATTTGTGATTAGGAACCTGGTATATGTTGAAGATCCTCCTCGACAACGGTGCCAGAAATTCCTTTTGATGTCGCTTGAAGCTACGTCGGTATTTCCCCAAAGATGAAGGGATGATGCGGCACAGCGGTGGTAGGTATTTCCCTCATATATGAAACCAAGGTTATTGAACTAGTAGGAGAACCAAGAAACACAGCATAAACAACATCTGCACACAAATAACAACTTCTCGCAACCCGACGTGTTAAAGGGGTTGTCCACCCCTTCCGGGGTACGGCACCTCAAGATAGGCAAACAGACGTGAGGTAAATTTGTACTAGATTGATAGATCGAACACCAAATAAATAAATAAGAATAAATTGCAGCAAGGTATTTTTGGGTTTCTGGTTTAGTAAATCTGAAAATAAAAGCAAAGGAAAATAGATCGCAAAGGCAAATATATGAGAAAGAAGACCCAGGGGCCGTAGGTTTCACTAGTGGCTTCTCTCGAGAAAAATAGCAAAGCGGTGGGTAAACGAATTATTGTTGGGAAATTGATAGAACTTAAAATACTCATGATGATATCTAGGTAATGATCATTATATAGGCATCACGTCCAAGATTAGTAGACTGACTCCTGCCTGCATCTACTACTATTACTCCACACATCGACCGCTATCGAGCATCCATCTAGTGTATTAAGTTCATGGAAAAACGGAGTAATGCAATAAGAATGATGACATGATGTAGACAAGATCTATCTACATAGAGATAGACCCCATAGTTTTATCCTTAGTAGCAATGATACATACGTGTTGTTTCCCTTTTGTCACTGGGATCAAGCACCATAAGATCAAACCCACTACAAAGCACCTCTTCCCATTGCAAGACGAATAGATCAAGTTGGCCAAACAAAACCCAAATATCGGAGAATAAATATCAGGCTATAAGCAATCATGCATATAAGAGATCAAAGAAACTCAAATAACTTTCATGGATATAAAAAGATATGACTGATCATAAACTCAAAGTTCATCAGATCCCAACAAACGCATCACAAAAGAGTTACTTTTCCAAACACTTTTGCCCTTGTTTTGGACTCTAACTTACATGATTTGAATGGAACTAACCCGGATTGACGTTGTTTTCAGCAGAATTGCCATGGTGTTATTTTTGTGTTCTCGGAATGACCTAAAAATCCACGGAGACATGTTTTGGAATTAATAAAAAATACTGGCGACAGAATCAGCATCAGGGGGCCCACACCCTGTCCACGAGGGTGCAGGGCGCCACCCATGGGGCGCGCCCCCTGCCTCGTGGGCCCCCTGGACTCCACCGACCTCAACCCCAACTCCATATATTCACGTTCGGGGAGAAAAAATCAGAGAGAAGGATTCATCGCGTTTTACGATACGGAGCCGCCGCCAAGCCCTAATCGTCCTCGGGAGGGCTGGTCTGGAGTCCGTTCGGGGCTCCGGAGAGGGGAACCTATCGCCATCGTCATCATCAACCATCCTCCATCACCAATTTCATGATGCTCACCGCGTTGCGTGAGTAATATCATCGTAGGATTGCTGGACGGTGATGAGCTGGATGAGATTTACCATGTAATCGAGTTAGTTTTGTTAGGGTTTGATCCCTAGTATCCATTATGTTCTAAGATTGATGTTGCTATGACTTTGCTATGCTTAATGCTTGTCACTAGGGCCCGAGTGCCATGATTTCAGATCTGAACCTATTACGTTTTCATGAATATATGTGAGTTCTTGATCCTATCTTGCCAGTCAATAGTCACCTACTATGTGTTATGATCCGGCAACCCCGAAGTGACAATAATCGGGACCACTCCCGGTGATGACCGTAGTTTGAGGAGTTCATGTATTCACTAAGTGTTAATGCTTTGGTTCGGTACTTTATTAAAAGGAGGCCTTAATATCCCTTAGTTTCCAATAGGACCCCGCTGCCACGGGAGGGTAGGACAAAAGATGTCATGCAAGTTCTTTTCCATAATCATGTATGACTATATTCGGAATACATGCCTACATTACATTGATGAACTGGAGCTAGTTCTATGTCACCCTATGGTATAACTGTTGCATGAGGAATTACATCTGACATAATTATCCATCATTGATCCATTTCCTACGAGCTTTTCACATATTGATCTTTGCTGAGTTACTTTTCCGTTGCCACTGTTACGATTGCTACAAAAACTGCTACTGTTACTTTTGCCACCATTACCGTTACTTCCATACTACTTTGCTACTAAATATTTTGCTGCAGATATTAAGTCTTTCAGGTGTGGTTGAATTGACAACTCAACTGCTAATACTTGAGAATATTCTTTGACTCCCCTTGTGTCAAATCAATAAATTTGGGTTGAATACTCTACCCTCGAGAACTGTTGCGATCCCCTATACTTGTGCGTTATCAAGACTATTTTCTGGCGCCATTGCCAAGGAGCATAGCTCTATTCTTTGAGTCACTTGTGATTTATATCTGTTGATCACTATGAGGAGCTTGAAAGATGAAAGAACCAATATTTTTCCCTCGACTACGAGGGGAGGTAAGGAACTGCCATCTAGCTCTGCACTTGATTTACCTTCTGTTATGAGTAAATTTGCGACACCTACACCTGTTATTGATTTTGATATGTCACATGTTATTGATGATGCCACTTCTTCTATGCATGATGCTTATGATGAAACTACTTCTATGCTTGATAATACCGTGCCATTAGGTGAATTTCTTGATGAACAACTTGCTAGGGTTAGAGAAAATGAAATTATTGAAACAGATAATATTGATGAAAGTGATGATGAAGATTCTCCCCCTAGATATGAATTACCTGATGTGCCGGAGGGTTATGTTATAGATGAAGAAACTGCTAGAGACCTTTTTGCTTGCAAAGATAGATATGATCTTAAGAAACTGTTAGCTAAGCTGAAAGAAAAGTCTTTGAATGCTAGAATGAAATATGACCCTGCTTTTGCTACTTCACCTATCTGTATTTCTGATAAGGATTATGATTTCTCTGTCGATCCTGAGTTAACTACTTTGGTTGAATCTGATCCTTTTTATGAATCTGAAACTGTTGTGGCACATCTTACTAAATTGAATGATATAGCCACCCTATTCACTCATGAGGAAAAAATTCGTTACTACTATATCCTTAAGTTATTTCCATTCTCATTAAAGGGTGATGCTAAAATATGGTTTAATTCTCTTGCTCCTGGTTGTGTGCGTAGTCCCCAGGATATGATTTATTACTTCTCTGCTAAATATTTCCCCGCTCATAAGAAACAAGCTGCCTTAAGGGAAATATATAATTTTTTGCAAATTGAAGAAGAGAGTCTCCCACAAGCTTGGGGGTGGCTTCTCCGATTACTTAGTGCTTTGCCTGATCATCCTCTCAAGAAAAATGAAATACTTGATATCTTTTATAATGGACTAACCGATGCTTCCAGAGACCACCTGGATAGTTGTGCTGGTTGTGTTTTCAGGGAAAGAACTGTTGAGCAAGCTGAATTGCTATTGAATAATATATTGAGTAATGATAATGATTGGACACTTCCTGAACCAACTCCTAAGAATAAAAGGGGTATTCTATTTCTCAGTCCTGAAGATACTCAAGAGGCAAATAAATCTATGAAAGAAAATGGTATTAAAGCTGAATATGTTAAGAATTCACCACTTATTGAAGAAATACATGGTCTTAATAACCCGACACAGGTAGTAAAGGTAAATTCTCTTATAGATTTGATGAAGGTGATATTCCTTGTAATAAGTCTGCTAGCCAATGCTTAGATGAGTTTGATAATTTTATTGTTAAACAAGAAAACTTCAATGCTTATGTTGGTAGACAATTGAAATGTAATGCTTATATGGTTGAACACTTGAGTGATTATATGTCTAGAGTTAAAGGTGACCTTAAACTTATTATTAAACATGCTTCTATGGTTACCACTCAGGTAGAACAAGTGCTTAAAGCACAAGATGATTTTCTTAATGAATTAAATAATAAGAAAAATGATAATGCTGTCAGAGTTATGACTAGAGGGGGTAAAATGACTCAGGAACCTTTGTATCCTGAGGGCCACACTAAGAGAGTTGCGCAAGATTCTCAGAGAACTAATGTTGATGCACCTAGTCCTTCTAAGACGAAGAAAAATAAAAATGATAGGACTTTGCATGCTTCTAGTAAACCTGTTGTTGACACACCTGACAATCCCAATGATATTCTCTAATGCTGAAACACAATCTGGTACTAAACATGAACCTAGTAATAATGTTAATGATGATGTTCATATTGATGCTCAACCTAGCAATAATAATGATGTAGAGATTGAACCTGCCGTTCATCTTGATAACCCACAATCAAAGAACCAACGTTATGATAAGAGAGACTTCGTTGCTAGGAAGCACGGTAAAGAAAGAGAACCATGGGTTCAGAAACCCATGCCTTTTCGTCCTAAACCATCCAAGAAAAAGGATGATGAGGATTTTGCACACTTTGCTGAAATGATTAGACCTATCTTTTTGCGTATGCGTTTGACTGATATGCTTAAAATGAATCTTTATGCTAAGTATATGAAAGATATTGTTACAAATTAAAGAAAGATACCGGAAGCTGAAATTTCCACCATGCTTGCCAATTATACTTTTAAAGGTGGAATACCAAATAAACTAGGAGAACCCGGAGTACCAACTAAACCATGCTCCATTAAAAGAAACTATGTTAAAACTGCTTTATGTGATCTTGGAGCCGGTGTTAGGGTTATGCCTCTCTCTTTATATCGTAGACTTGATTTGGATAAGTTGACACCTACTAAAATATCTTTGCAAATGACCGATAAATCAACTGCTATACCTGCCAGTATCTATGAGGATGTGCCTATTGTGGTTGCAAACGTTACTATTTTAACAGACTGTGTTATTCTTGATATTCCCGAGGAGGATAGTATGTCGATTATCCTTGGTAGACCCTTTTTGAATACTACAGGGGCTGTTATTGACTGCAACAAAGGCAGCGTCACTTTTCATGTTAATGGTAATGAGCATACGATACACATTCCGAGGAAACAACCTCAAGTCCACAGTATCAGTTCAATTGGAAAAATTTCAACGATTACTATTGGAGGTTTTGAATTCCCTCTTCCTACTGTCAAGAAGAAATATGATATTCATATTGTTGGGGACATGCATATCCTCGTTGAGGTAACCTAGTGTTATTAAAAAATTCTCCGGTTTCATGTTATTCAGAAAGAGTTTGTTAACAAGACTTGATCAACCTTGTTAGTGGATTCCTTTTGATGAGCATGAGATGGATGAAGTTAGAAGGCACAACTCTTTGTACCCTCCTTTACTTTCTGTTATTTAGATTAAATAAAGCAAAAATAGTATTTTCTATCTGTTTTCTGAATTATCCTTGCAATAGAAATATCTCGCAAAAAAAGTTCTCCAAATGTCCTGAAAATGAAATATGATTTTTTGTAGAATATTTAAGAATTTCTGGCACTCAGAACACACAAGGAGGCCCCACCATTTGGACACGAGGATACAGGGCGCGTCCACCCCTGGCATGCCCCACTAACTTGTGGGCCCCACGTGGACCCCCTCCACTTACTCCAGCACCCACTTACTTTGTCTTCCTCCAGAAAAATCCTCCCATAGCTCAGACCTGTGTTCTAGCTCATCTTGCTACCATTTTCGATCTCTTTGCTCAAAGCTCCATTCACGAAATTGTTTGGGGAGATTGTTCTTCGGTATGTGACTCCTCCAATGGTCCATTTTTGCTGCTAAGGTGACCCTGTTCTTAAGCTTGCATGTCAAATTTATATGGTCAAAAGTAGTTTTAATGCATGATATAGCCTCTAGGCACTTGTGGGATTAGTTTCTATCAATCTTGTTGAGTTTGGTTCACTTTTATTTTGAGTCACTAAAATTCCAGAAATTTTTCAGAGAAAGAAAAATGCATAGGAAATGTACCAAGGTGGTTCCTCAAGGAAGCAAGGACCAAGGCTCGCGATACATTAGTCGGACGATGAACCAGCGAGGGAAGCTCAAGTGCGGCCTTGTGAATGGCCGTCAGAGGAGTTTATGGTCCAGGCAGGCATCAAGGATGAATTTGACACGTATGTGCGCAATGCTGATCTTGAGGACTTCGTGTCAGGTAAGTTCTTATAGTACCACTACCTAACCGATTCCTTTATGAGGAGGTTTAAATTTACATCCTCGCGCAATTCTCACACTGTTTTATTTGATCTTTATGGTAAATCATATACCATGGACTTAGAAGATTTTAATACTGCTTGTAAACTCCCGCAGTGGGGCAATGTTAGTGAACCTTGCAAATCGGAATATAAAGGCTTTCTTGCTAGTATCACTGCGGGGGAATAGGGAAATCACACAAGCTACCATAGGGAGCATTCATTTCCCTTCCATACATTATTTTGCTCTCTTTATAGGTAGATGCATTAATGGTAAAGATGAGGCTTGTCACATGTGTGTTCCAGATCTTAGTGTCCTCAGGAGTGCGGTATTAGGTGATAAACAATATAACTTGGGGGCCATTGTTGCACGAAGGTTACATCTTAACGGTACAAGTGGAGATTTGTTTGGTGGAATTTATGCAACTCGTGTAGCTAATTATCTTGGTATACCCATACATGGAAATGATATGGAGTTGCCTCCTACTTATCTAGATTATAGTGCTATGGTTCGCCATCAGTTTCTTGAGAGGAATGAATAGTTCCTCAAGTACCGACTAATCTTCGACAAACAGCGAACTGTCCATGTTGCCCTCCCTGCTCCTACTTTCTTTAACTTTCAGGAAAAAGGAGATATGTTATAACTAGGGACAAGGCGAACGAGTATGAGAGGAGGACGGAGGCAGCTCGCCTCCAAGCTGCAGCTCTTCAAGCAGTAGCTGCTGCATCTCAGTACAACCCTAGCTACGACTTTGGCTATCCACCAGGCCAGCACTTGTCGGTGTCCTGGGAACGGGGGTCCCCAGGCTTGCCTGCCTGCTGCCCGCGGCATGGCTAAGATAGCAGGCCGTACGGCCCACCTTCATCAACAAGGCATCCAAGACCCTCGTGAGGGGCCAAGCCTCGCGAGGCGGACACCACAAGACCTCCTCTGGAGTGGCCTAGTCAGGCAGGCTCACGAGGAGTGAAGATATCAAGGCAAGGCGAACCTCACGAGGCTCTCGTGACGTGAGCCATGACGATCAACACCAGGCGGGCGCCAGGTGGGCGCCAACGCGCACAGCGTCCTTGTTTCCTCTTTGGTGCTAAGGGAACCATCGCAGGCGAGGAGTACCGTGGCATCACCAAGACCAGAAGGACGGCAAGACGGAGGTCATCATGGAGCCCAAGACGGTGTCACCACTAGAGCCTTTGCCAGGCGAAGACCACTTTTGTCAGGATAGCTTGTACTAGCTGTCCCCCTTCAAATTGGCCTGCCGTTGTTGGCTCCCTTCCCGCTCAAGATTTGGGAGGAGGACCAGGGCCCCTATAAGTAGGACTAGCCACCACCATAGGCAGGGAGAGAGATCTGAGATCACTCTCACCCTCACAAGTTAGCCAAGCACAAGAACACCTCAACCTCAGGAGGCTGTTCTTCCCATTGTATTGGTCATCATCATCCCAAGAGGCAATCCACCACCACCACACTGGAGTAGGGTATTACACCACAACGGTGGCCCGAACTAGTATAAATCTTGTGTCTTTCCGTGTTGCGAGTTCGTCGAGTTCGTCTACGAGATCTTAGCGAGCTAGGGCGTAGATCGATGGGAGGAAAAGACTTCGCGCACACCCCAGTGTTCGAACCTTAAGGGTTTGCCGGAACCCCACATCCAACATTTGGCGCGCCAGGTAGGGGTGCGCCGTAGCTTCCCCTCTATCGATCTGCGCTCCGTCGCCACCACGCTTCGCCCACATGGCAGGCGCCCTGCCACCGACTCCGATGGTCAGTGTTGACAACGGGGCTAGGGGGCTCTGAGCCCTGGCCCCCGCCCTGCGACGGGTGCAGTGGCCGCCCAAGTTCAGGCCGGAGATGCCGCCGCGCTACGACGGCGCGGCGAACCCGTCAACTTTCCTGCTGGCGTACGAGGATGCCGTCCTCAAAGCCGGGGGTGATGACAAGGTCATGGCCAACTAGCTTCCCATGGCCCTCGCCAGCGAGCCACGCGCCTGGCTGCTCAACCTCCCCGGACCCACGGTGGCGTCTTGGGAGAAGCTCCGCGACCTCTTCACTACTCGCTACGCGGTGCCGGCGCACCACGCAGTCGCGGCCCTGCTGGGCGGCTCTCAAGAACCGCCATCAAACCGCCACGCCAAGCCGTTCCTCCGCCAGATCAGGGCCGCCCCGAGGCGCCTGGGGGCTCCGCCTGCTGGGCTGCGCCAGAGGCCGACCTTACCTTCAGCTCAGAAGACCACCCCGACTCCACCGCCGGCTCCGGAATGCTCCCGATGCACTACACGCCCACCATCTGCAATGTGGCCGTCACCAAGACCCTCATCGACGGTGGTGCTGGCCTCAACTTGCTCTTTGTGGAAGCCTTCAGCCTTCTCCACATGCCACTCGAGCGGCTTGGCCTCAGTAAGCCCTTCTCGGGAGTGGGTGGTGGAGCTGCCCACTCCCTAGGACAGATCCGCCTCCCTGTCACCTTCGGCACACGTGACAACTACCGCACCGATCTGGTGGACTTCGACATCGCTCGCATCGGTCTCCCATACAACACCATCCTCGGGTACCCGGCTCTCGCTCAGTTCATGGCGGCGACTCACCCGGCTTACAACCTCATGAAGATGCCAGGGAGCAGGGGCGTCCTCACCATCATGGGGGACACTAATGAGGCCGTGATGGCGCTAAGGCTCACCACCAAGACCGCGACAGCAGCACAGCCCGCCGATGCCGGTACCCCCACAACCGGGAAGGCCGCGCCCACCAAGAAGAAGCAGTTGTTCACCCAGGACAAGGCGGAAACCAAGCAGGTGTCGGTCAGCGAGGACGGGTCTTCAAGATCCACCTTTACCATAGGAGCCGGCCTTGACCCGGAACAAGAAGAAGCCCTGGTGAGGTTCTTGCATGCGAACAAGGAGATACTTGCGCGGGAGCCCAATCAGCTGGTAGGGGTCCCGAGGGAGGTGATCCAGCATCATCTAAGGGTATGCCCCAACATCTGCCCTGTGAAGCAGCGAGCGAGGCGGCAGTCCACTGAGAAGCAGGCCTTCATCATCCAAGAGACACGCAAGCTGGAAGCGGCACGTGCCATCTGAGAGGTCCGATACCACGAATGGCTGGCGAACCCTGTCGTGGTGCCGAAAAAAGGCGGGAAGGAATGGATGTGCGTCGACTTCACTAATATTGACAAAGCCTGCCCTCAAGACCCATTCCCACTCCCGCGCTTTGACCAGATCATTGACTCCACCGCCGAGTGTGACCTGTTGTGCTTCCTGGATGCGTTCTCAGGGTATCATCAAATCAAGATGGCAGTGGAAGATGTGGAGAAGACGGCCTTCCTGACACCATGTGGGGTGTACTGCTACACCTGCATGCCCTTCGGGCTGCGCAACGCGGGTGTGACCTTTCAGCGGTTGATGCACATCGCTCTGGGGCGGCAGCTCGAGAGGAACGCAGAGGCTTACGTCGATGACATAGTGGTCAAGTCTCGTGAGGCAAGGACATTGATTCAAGACTTGGAGGAGACCTTCGAGAGCCTGCGCCAACTGAACTTAAGGCTCAACCCGGAGAAGTGCGTGTTTGGTGTCCCCTCCGGCAAGCTGCTGGGATTCCTTGTATCCCACAGGGGGATCGAGGCAAACCCGGAGAAGGTCAAGGCTATCGAGGACATGAGCCCGCCGTAGACCCTCAAAGAGATGCAGAAGCTGGCAGGGCGGGTTACCGCGTTAGGGCATTTCATCTCCAAGCTGGGAGAGCGCGCCTTACCATTCTTCAAGCTCATGAAGAGGAAGGGCCCGTTCGAGTGGAGCCCGGAGGCCGACGGAGCCTTCGAAGACTTCAAGAAATACCTTACTAGCCCCCAGTGATGGTGGCACCACGGCCCCTCGAGCCTCTGGTATTCCACCTTGCTGCCACCCCGTACTCCACCAGCGCGGCGTTGGTGGCGGTTCGGGGGAGAGCCTAACCAAGGGCGCGCCCCGCCAGACCAAGGCTGAAGTAGCACGGGGTCAGGAAGGCGCAACAAAGGCATCGACAGTGGAAGGCCAAGCTCGGCAGGGTGGCGTTGCAGAAGCTCCAGAGGACAACTGGGTCTCAGGGACCCTTCCACCTCAGGATATGCCCCGGTCTTCACAAGACCTGAGCCTCGACAACATTCCAGCCCTCGTCGAACACCTGGTGTACTTTGTCAGCATCGTACTACGGGACGCGAGAGCGTGCTACCCCATGCCCCAGAAACTCCTGCTCGCGCTCCTGGTGGCCTCGCGCAAGCTGCGACACTACTTCCAGGGCCACCCCATCAAGGTCGTCTCAGCCTACCCACTAGAAAGAATACTCAGGAGCCCTAACTCAGCCAGAAGGGTTGTAGAGTGGAACATCGAGTTGCAAGTGTTCCAGTTGGAGTTCAGCACTACCAGGGTCATCAAGGGGGCCGCACTTGCTGACTTTGTGGCCGAACGGACAGATGCCCCGACACTTGAGGAAGGAGAAGACTGGTCCACCTCCCCAGGAAGTGAGGCTCCAGATGGTTGGATCATGTATTTCGATGGCGCCTTCGCACACAAGGGCGCGGGGGCTGGAGCAGTTCTCATCTCGCCCACCCAGGACAAGATCTACTACGCCGTGCAACTCTGCTTTCAGCACGGCAAGAAGGTCTCCAACAACATCGCAGAATACGAAGGCCTCATAGCTGGCCTGAAGGCTGCAGCGGCCCTAGGGGTGAAGTGCCTCATCGTCAGAGGTGACTCACAACTCCTTGTTTACTTCTCCAACAAGGTGTATGAGCCGAAGGACGAGCATATGGAGGCCTACCTCGCGGAGGTGCGCAAGATGGATAACAAGTTCTTGGGCCTGCAGCTGCAGCATGTGCCCCGGGGCACCAACAAGGAAGCCGACGACATCGCCAGGAGAGCATCCAAGCGGCAACCTCAGGAGCCAGGCGTCTTTGAGGAGCGGCTCTTCAAGCCATCAGCTGCGCCACCTCTCTCAAGCATGACTCAACCTCGGGAGGAGCTCCCCCAGCCTCCGGCCGCGGGAGCCCCGACCTATGGACCGACCTCCGGAGCTCGGCTGCTCTTGGCGCTCGAGCCCCAGGAGGAATCCTGGACCAAGGAATTCAAGGAGTACTAAACGCACGGGACGTTGCCGGAGAAGGAAGAGGAGGCGGAGAGTGTGGCCCGGGAAGCCATGGCATACTGTATCCAAGACGGCGAGTTATATAGGAAGCGACCGAACGATGCCACATTGTGCTGCATATCTAGCGACCAAGGAAGGGAGTTGCTGATTGACATACACGGCGGGGACTGCAGACACCACTCGTCATCATGGCCCCTCATCGGCAAGGTGTTCCGTAGTGGATTCTACTGGCCTACAGCACTCAATGATGCAGCCGAGCTGGTGAAGTCTTGCGAAGCTTGCCAATTCCATGCCAAGCAAATCCATCAACTAGCTCAGGGCCTTAAAACTATCCCGCTCACATGGCCATTCGTGGTCTGGGGGCTGGATATCCTATGCCCGTTCCCTCGGGCGCTAGGGGGCTACCGTTACCTCTACGTCGCCATCGACAAGTTCACCAAGTGGGGAGAAGTGGAAGCCGTCCGTACCATCCCAACCAGCTCTGCTGTCAAGTTCATCAAGGGCCTCATGAGCCGCTTCGGGGTCCCCAACCGCATCATCACAGATAACGGTTCGCAGTTTACTAGCAACCTCTTCGAAACCTACTGTGCTAACCTTGGAACGCAGATCTGCTACGCTTTGGTGGCCCACCCCAGGAGCAATTGTCAGGCCGAACATGCTAACGCGGAGGTCCTGAGGGGCCTCAAGACCAGGACCTTCAAGAAGAAGCTGGAGGCCTGCGGCAGGGGCTAGCACAACGAGCTCCAGTCCGTACTGTGGTCCATCCAGACCACCGCCACCAAGCCAACATGAGAAACTCCATTCTTCCTCGTCTACGGAGCCGAAGCGGTCCTCCCTCACGTGGTCAAGCATCGCTCCACATGGGTCCTGGCATTCGGTGAAACACAGTAGGATGCCACGCGGGGGATGGACCTCGTGTTAGTGGAGGAACGTCGCCGCGAATCTGCGCTGCGGGCGGCGAGGTACCAGCAAGCACTGCGGCGATACCACTGCCGCAACATCTTCTCCAGGACGCTCAAGACGGGAGACCTAGTCCTGAGGCGGGTCTTCTCCAGGGAAGGGCTGCATAAGCTTTCACCAATGTGGGAGGGCCCGTTCAAGGTCGTCTACATCTCCAGGCTTGGCGACATGCGCCTGGAGACACAAGATGGAGTACCATTCCAAAACGCCTGGAACATCCAGCACCTCCGGAAGTTTTACCCATAAAGCAAGGCCCAGAGCCTGTGAAGCAAGGCCCAGAGCGTGTGAAGCAAGGCCAAGAGCCTGTCAAGAAAGGCCCAGAGCCTGTGAAGCAAGGCCTAGAGCCTGTCAAGAAGGCCCGGTGCTTGTGAAGAATCGCTGCCCGTGACACTCTCACGTAATAATGAGTTGGGGCTGTACATGCCCCGGAGTCTCAGGGGTGCCGGCCTCAGGCCCTGGGGCTCCCGCCCACGCCTAGTGGCAGCACTTAGCTTCGCGCTGGTGAGAATACTTGAAGACTAGATTAGGTTCCGGATGCGGCTTTTCATTTGCTTTCCATATTTGGCTTCCTTTTCCTTAATCGAAATTTGCTTTTGGCATTCCTTGCTGAGTTGACTCCCTCGCCTCTAGCTGCGTTTTTTCGGCTCAGGTTAGCTCATGTTCTCTCTCTCGCATGCCTCGCAAGGGGGCTGGGCAGTTGCTCTCGCGAGCATTTTCTCCCTTCTCTGCCTTCTCGCGAGCCACCCTCGTTCGAGCCCAAAAGCTGGTGTGCCCCTCCTAGTCCGTGCCCCTCGGGTACCGCGATACAAGGCGCCTGGTAGGGGCCAGGGCGAACAGCAAATCTTTTAACGCACTTCCTAACGAGCTTTCGCAGTTCCTGAGCAAATGCAGGCCACCAAGGCAAGATGGACACGAGGAAATGAGCGCCTTGTGAGGAAGAGGGTGTCCAGGATATACCAGGTTAAGTTATCTTTGAACCAAATAACGGCACAACACACACGGTGCCACAACCGAGGAACCATAGTTCGATGCACGCTCCCTGGGCCCAAACTGGTTACATTCTTGATGCAGGAAAAAGAATAAAACAAAAGCAGAGTTGCGGCAATCTGCGGAGGCAGACCCCTAGCGGCACCCCGAGCCTAGCCGGATCCTTCTTCGCGCTTCACGGAGGCGCGAGGACAAGATGACCCACTGCCGCCTTCAAAGCGGGCGCGGCGGCTGGTCGTGGCCACTGCTGCTGGAGCTGTCACTAGAGGAAGAGCCGCCATAGCTGGACAAGACACAGCCGCCCCCAAGGGCAGGCTCGCCCTCATCCTCGTCGCGACCGTCCCGGAGACCAAGCACCTCCTCACTATCGTTCGCCTCGGGGCAGCACCCGGCGCGGCGACCATCTTCCCCAAACACCCTCATGTAGAGGGTTGATTCGCCGTTGCACCTGAAGTGGAGGGCGCACCACCGGCCCAAGCCACGCGTGCGGGAGAACATCTGCCAACCGTGGGCCAGGGCTACATTGCCCGCGGCGGAAGTTGCGACTGCAACCCAAGAGGCCTTGCTGCAGCAACCATCCGCCTGCAGCCAGAGTCCGTGTGGACCAGAGGCCGGCAGCTCCTCGGCGAAGAAGCACGGAAGTTGGAGCCAGTTGCCGGTCGGATTCTCCGACCAGATGACAAACTCCGGCGACACCTCCACCGTGTGGAAACGCGGACGGGGGGCACCAAAGCACGCCTCCCCTGGTCAACTGGATCGCCATGGCTGGGGCGACCCCCTCCACGTGTTGTGGTGCCGCTCCAACAATGGGCCGCGCCAAGGGACGTGGCTTGCTTGCGCGGACAGCCACGTCCGCGCTTGGGCGCCGGTGAGCCGGGCCCCTCGCGAGGGGCCTTTCCCTTCTCAGCGGCGGAGAACTTCCTTCGTGGCGCAGCGAGCAATGGAGCGAGGAAGAAGACGGGGGCAAGGCAGGAAGAGATGGGCAATGGGGGCTCCGCCCCTCCCCATTTATAGCAAGAGAAGGCCAATTGGCACCTCCCACGATTGCAGGTAATGATGGTTTTCCTTGCATGTCACAGGGACTCGTCAAGTCGTGCAGTTGCCAAGGCAGCATGGGGAAGTGGAGACGTCGCGTCCAATCAACCGCCATGCGTCAACCGAGGCCGCAGGCTTTTGGGGCCCGCGGTGCTCCATACTTGAACCTTCGCTTCGCCGCGAAGCCAAGCCCGAGCGCACCTTGGGCCCGGGGGCTACTGTCGGCGTCCTGGGAACGGGGGTCCCTAGGCTTGCCTGCCCGCGGCCCACGGCGTGGCTGAGCTAGCAGGCCGTACGGCCCACCTTCATCAACAAGGCATCCAAGACCCTCGCGCGGGGCCAAGCCTCATGAGGTGGACGACACAAGATCTCCTCTGGAGCGGCCTAGTCAGGCAGGCTCACGAGGAGCGGAGATATCAAGGCAAGGAGAACCTCACAAGGCTCTCATGACGTGAGCCATGACGATCAACACCAGGCGAGCGCCAGGCGGGCGCCAGCGGGCACAACATCCTTGTTTCCTCTTTGGTGCTAAGGGAACCAGCACAGGCGAGGAGTACCAAGGCATCGGGCAAAGGTTGCCACTTTGGTGCAACAAGACCAAGACCAGAAGGACGGCAAGACGGAGGTCATCGTGGAGCCCAAGACGGCGTCACCACCAGAGCCTTTGGCAGGCGAAGACCACTTTTGTCAGGATAGCTTGTACTAGCTGCCCCCCTTCAAATTGGCCCGCCATTGTTGGCTCCCTTCCCGCTCAAGATTTGGGAGGATGACCAGGGCCTCTCTAAGTAGGACTAGCCACCACCATAGGCAGGGAGAGAGATCTAAGATCACTCTCACCCTCACAAGTTAGCCAAGCACAAGAACACCTCAACCTCAGGAGGCTGTTCTTCCCATTGTATTGGTCATCATCAGCCCAAGAGGCAATCCACCACCACCACACTGGAGTAGGGTATTACACCACAACGGTGGCCCGAACCAGTATAAATCTTGTGTCTTTCCATGTTGCGAGTTCGTCCGCGAGATCTTAGCGAGCTAGGGCATAGATCGGTGGGAGGAAAAGACTTCGCGCGCACCCCCGTGTTCGAACCTTAAGGGTTTGCCGGAACCCCACATCCAACAGAAGTGGCCATAGACCAACAAAGGCCAAAAGCCTAAGCTTGGGTGATGAGGACATGACTACCTTGGATACGACCAAAAATATTGCATACATGCATATTTGTCAGGTGATTTCTAATGCAAACTATTCAATAATCTATTTATGTTATCCAGAACAAAAATACTTCACACACTTTTGTGTTTTGTCTAATTGCAGGTGTATGGGACATTTGTACAATCCACATATGAAGATAAGGAAAAAGGAGAAGTTTATGTTGTGTTCAAAAAGTCCTCTCACGTCACTTTTGGGCCAAGAGAAGATAGAGTCCAAGTCTTTCACGTTCTGGATTCAGATTCGGACTGCACAGACATACCTGACTCAAAACGCCAACAACTTTT